>NC_043707.1:14855230-14953961 GCF_006229205.1 Suricata suricatta
GAAAATTTCCTGTTAGACCTATGAGTGCGAACATATGGTTTCTGTCCTTCTCTGCCTGACTTATTTCGCTTAGCATGACACCCTCAAGGTCCATCCACTTTCCTACAAATGGCCATATGTCATTTCCTCTCATTGCCATGTAATACTCCATTGTGTATATATACCACATCTTCTTGATCCACTCATCAGGTGATGGGCATTTAGGCCTGTTCCATGTTTTGGCTATTGTTGACATTGCTGCTGTGAACATTGGGGTACATGTGGTCCGATGCATCAGCATTTCTCTATCTCTTGGGTAAATCCCTAGCAGGGCTATTGCTGAGTCATAAGGGAGTTCTATGGATAGTTTTTTGAGGAACCTCCACACTGTTTTCCAGAGTGACTGCACCAGTTTACATTCCCACCAACAGTGTAGGAGGGCAATCACCCCTCTTTTAATCCAAGTTTCCTTGTGTGAGTTTCTCTTCCTGGTAACCAAATGCTCCCTGACTAAAATACAACTGTCATTAACATTTTGGAGTATTTCTTTCTATTTCCATTGTAATAGATACAGAGAGCTGAGTTATTTATACTTCCCAGTTCATAGCATATAGTCATCATCAGTTTAGGCAATGTCCCTCTCATTTTATTTATCATCCCCTGTTCTGTTCGTCCCCAGTCCCTATTTCCAACCTGTTCCCTCATAGGCACTCACTCTAATATTTTTGACATATGACCCTAATGCTAGTTTACTTATAAAATATGCAAGATTGTTTTCTATGTGCCTGTGATTTTAATACACTTAAATGTTATGTGATAACCGTCCATCAGTTTTCTTCCTTTTTTTTGTACTTAACATTACCTTAAAATTTTTTTAATGTTTATTTATTTTTGACAGAGAAACAGAGAGAGACAGAGTGCAAGCAGAGGAGGGGCAGAGAGAGAAGGAGACAGAATCTGAAACAGGCTCCAGGCTCTAAGCTGTTGGCATGGAGCCAGATGTGGGGCTCAAACTCAGAAACCATGAGATGATGACCTGAAGTTGGACACTTAGACGACTGAACCCCCCCAGGTGTCTCTGGTACTTAACACTACCTTTTAAAGTTCCAACCCAGTTTACTCCCCTATGTATCATCTCATGGTTTAAATTTCAAATCATCCTTTGTATATAATTTCATGTCTAATTTTTTCCTTTTTTTTTTTTAACTTAGTGCTTTTTATGAGAGGGAGTTTTGTTTTTTGCAAGGTCAGGTACCTAACTTTCTACTACACACATTTCTCCTAAGAGTTCATATTGGAGTATGGCTTCAAAAATACCCCACATGGTGAGATAGTCTTCTCCTAAAACCATGCAAGGGGTAGGTCTCAAATTTCTTCCAGGTGTCACTGGGGAAGATGATGGAGTTAATTGAGAGGATTCTGGGTCTGAGATTATCTCAATTCTGTGCTGTCTGGATGGAGAGCTGACTAGTTGGTGGGGATTTTGGGAGCTGGATGACATGGTTAACTTTACCGAAGTTTCACTTCTAGCCTCTATGCGTTCTAGGAAATAAGGCTAGTGGATGTATTAATTAGGACTCTTTTGATTGAAGTGACAGAGAATTCAAGTTAGCATAGGCTAAAGAAAAGAAAAAGGGGACATTACTGACTCATGTACTTTGATGGTCTGTGATAGTGCAGGTTTCAAGCCTGGCTGTGCCCAGTGCTAAAAATGAACTGAAAAGGGAATCAAGGATCAGTGTCTTCCCAGCTCTTGGCTTTGCTTACTCTGTTAACTTCACTATGTAGCAACTTCTCCCTAAATGGAGGCAGGAATTACTGTGGACAGCTTCAGGCTTACACTACCTGACTTAGCAACCCCAGCCAACAGACAGCCCCTCTTTTCCAGCAACTCAAGCAAAAGCCCCTAGATACATTCTGAATGGGCTGGGACATATCACTGTGACTGCTTGCCTGGGCCTGCGTCATGTACGTGGGATCAGCTCTGCCTGAGCATGTGGATGGAAAGAGGGAAAGGAATACCAGGGTTCCATTAAAAGAAGAAAAAGTAGTGAATGGTGGGCAGGCAAACATTGGATATATATCAGTATGGACGAAGGGCAGAGCAAACAAATCCTTCACGTGTATGTTTAGAGAGTGGGGAAATAAAAAAAAGAAGTAGTAGGTTAAAGCAGGGAAACCTGAAGTACATTAGCTATTATCCAGGGCTGAACCTGCACAGGGAGTCTGTTGCTCATCTAAAAGGCCAGAGTCAAAAGGAACCAGAGAATAAAGTACAGCCTTCAGATTCAAATAGACCTGGGTTCAAATCCCTCACTTTTGGATACAAGCAAGTCCCTTGCCCTCCTTGAGCTTTGTTTCCCATAATTGTAAAGTGAAGATTCATATGTATATACAAAATCGTGGTATAAGGACAGTGTCTCGCCAGCCACAGACTCTCAACTGTTACGGTTGTTCACCTTTCCAGTCACACCACTTATCACAATAGTCCAACCGATGTGTTTGTTATTTATTTACTTCATTCTATTGTGAATACTTTAAGAACAAGAGCGCTGGATAATTTATTTCTGTCCTTCCAATACTTAGAACACAGTAGGTGTTCAATAAATATTAGTTAGATAAATGAACTTTGTTTATTTGGAGTCTGGCTCAAGATTAATTAGATGGGTGCCTGGTAATGGGAATGACCCAGAGATCAGGATTCCTTGAGAAATTCCATTTTAATTTTCATCTTTTAACCTTGACCAGAGCTTCATATCTTCATGTTAATCTAAATCTAAATCTTACCCTGAATATACCTAAATGCCAAGCCCCTGGTGGATATTATCCAGTCCTTGAGGTTTATATAAAGAAAGGTTGGGTCATAGTGAAATTGGGGAGGGTTTTATATGTGAGCAATGGTGTAAGCAGTATTTTATGAGAACCCATAGAGAGACAAGTACTCTTTGTAAATTTAGCATGGCAAGATTTTAATAAATGAGGCCATTGGGATGTGCGGGGCTTTATATATCATGCCCCATATTTATATTCCTGTCAACTTTCTTCGCTTAAGCAATATATTTATTATAGTCCATTTCACCATTTCTCACAAGATAGATACTGTATCATGTCAAACAAAAATAAGTGGGGTGGGCGTGGGTCTGAAATAATGAAAAGGCTAGCAGAAAAATTGGAAGCAGAAATCCTGAGAGTAGCTTATTTTTTGAAAAAGCTTTCTCTGTTTTGCTCAAGCAAGTGGGAAGAAGGTGGGTCTGGGTGTCCTGCTATTTGGTCCTAGGAAAGCCACCACCTCCCCCCATCTTGTTTGGGTCTTAGTCAATCAGAGGTTAGAATAATCTTCTGGTAAGTTGAGAAAAGATCTATCATTCCTCTAAAATGCATTCAACATTTCAGAACATTCCTGAAGCCTGATTGGTTCAATATGAATGAGGTGATCTTCTTCCAAACCAATCAACTGTCCAGTCACATGGTGCCTCTGCCACCATGTTAACATGGTGGAGATTGGAGTGAGGTGGAAAAATTTCTAGGATAGGAAGAAGTGGTTTTTGTTAGGACGGTGATCCTCCAGGCATCACATGTGAAGTGTTTTATCACTGTCCTCCTTCACCTCTCCTTCTCCCTCCCCTCTTAGCCTTCCAAATGCTTCCTTATCATGATTTCCAAAGTATGTTGTGATATGACTTCTACCCACCAATACGTGCCTGTCTCCACTTCTCAATTTGCTCTCTTAAGTTTGGATATAATGAACTACCTATCTGCAGGTCCCTGGAACTGATGTTGTCCCTCAGGCCTCTAGGTCTTTGTACATGTTGTTCTCCTGCCAGAATTACCTTTCTCTGAGTTTTCACACAATGATCCTCAAAATAGCTAATGGACTTCATAGTTTGGAAAGCTTTCCCTGACCCTTCTTTCCCACCTCAACTCTCTCCGCCAAGCTGAGAAGCTGTTAGGTTTTTCCAAACATCTTGCTCATATTCTTCCCATCCCCCACTCCACCCCCACCCTCTCTTTCATGCAAATACACACATATATCTTTTGCATTGCAATTATGCATCTATTTCCGTATTCCACCTATTAGACTGTGAGCTTCTTGAGGTCAAGGACTCTCTCTTATCTCTCTTTAACACCTAATCCAGTATGCAGTACATAGGAGCTCAATAATGGTTTACTGAATTAAAGGAAGAAGGCCCTCTAGAGCTGAGCCTTTCACAGATCAGAGGGGAAGGTTTGCAGTTAGAATTCAGAGCTAGGCACCTAATGATGCAGGAATTATGGCCCTGTAATATTTAGTGGAAAATTTTCAACAAGAGCTTCTTTGGTTTCTAATGAGGGGAATTATGTTAATGAGCCACCTTGCAATATCTCTGATAATCATGTTCCAAACTTACCCCACTGGGTCTCATTTAGATGTAAAGGATAACAGAAACACTCTGGTAATGAAGACAATTTCTGGCCTCAATTAGCACGTGCTGCCCTTATTGCACGCCGAGGACCTCCCATCAGTTGAACACAAAGAGCAGACTCAGTAAACCACAACCTTGGGGCTTTTCCAAGTTCACTGTTACCTTTTCCATTGCATAGTTGCTAAGTTTTTCACTCTCAGGCTCACTATATATTTAGTCCACTGATCATCTTTATGGTACTGTTTGACATTAGTGTCAAGTATTAATTCTTTGTCTCAACAAATGTTTGTTGAATGACCCCAGCATCTGGAGAGATAGGAATGGAGTCACATGGAGGCTTTGGCTTTCAAGGTGTTGGAGGATGAATATTAGCTAGAAATACAAAATGACAGGCAAGGATGTGCAAATTCACTCATTCATTCACTCTGTCTTTATATCATGTAGGGGGCATCTGTGTTTACCCACTTGGTTTTAGTAGAATATTCTTATAGGGCTTTGTCTCCCTCACCATGATTGCTTAATTCAAAGTGGTCATTGGACTTCCCCAGGAATTGATAAAGAGATCCAGGCTCTCTTCGACTATGTGCATTGTAAGATGTATAATTCAGGAGCCGTCACAACGCGAAAGGATGACAGGCAAAGAGAGCGGAAATGAAGACAAGGGAGAGTCTGTCCTAGTTCTCCTTGTTCTGAGGCCCAGAGTGTCCCTGTGTTTCATAGGTTTGATTGTGTGTGTTTTTTTTAATGTTTTATTTATTTTTGATACAGAGAGAGACAGAGCACGAGAGGGGGAGGGTTAGAGAGAGGAGACACAGAACCGAAAGCAGGCTCCAGGCTCTGAGCCAACCGTCAGCACAGAGCCTGACACGGGGCTCGAACCCACGAACCTGAGATCTGACCTGAGCCAAAGTCGGAGGCTTAACGGACTGAGCCACCCAGGCGCCCTCATAGGTTTGATTGTTAACCATGTTTTAGGGATTATGTGAAGCAGTAAATGGCCTAACCCTGTTCAAGGTGGTGATAATGTTCTCCTGATAATGTTCTCCTTCCTTTCTTCCTTAAGAGCTCTGATTTCTGGCTGTTTGTGTGGGCTGCCCAAAATAAAGACCATATTTCCCACCTGTTCCCTTACGTCTGAGTAATGCTATGACTAAGCTCTGGCCAGGGGGTGCTAAACGGAGAGCTTGTGTGTAATTTCAGGGCTAGATCCTTGAATAAAACAGGTGGATTTCCCCACACCCATTTTATTTTTCCCCTTTCCTGCTGACAGGAATGTTGATGTGGCCATAAGCTCCCTTGTATCATAATGATGAGGGCAGGACCCAAGGGATAATGGAGCCACAAGACTGAAGGAGCCTGGATCTCGAACATCATATAGCTGTTGTGTCAGCTTGGGGATGCTTACACCAAGACTAATACATGTCAGAAAAAGAAAGCCTTATTTCACTGAGTTCTAGTACTCTGGGTCTCTGGCACAGGACTTGGAATTGTATTCTAAACAATATAATGGGTTGTTGTTGCTCACCACTCAGAAGTCCTGAAAATTTCTATTATTTATTGAGCACCTACTGCATGCCAGGTTCTGAGGGATACAAAGAGAAAATGAATCTTGTCTCTGCCTTCGTGATAATTAAATTTTAGCATGGTGATATGGATGCCAATTAATTACACAAAAAGCTTTGTAATTATCATTGTGATCAGTACAATGAAGGAAAAGATACTCTAAGAACAAATATCAAAAGAAGCTGACTAACTCTGGACATAAAACATTTCATTTAGTGAGAATGTCAAGCAAAGACAACAGATTGAGAGAAGAAATAGCCTATGAAAGTCCCCCAGGAGGGAAGGCATCCCTTCAAGATTCAAATAAGTTGAGATAGCAAGATTCAAAGCTTAAAGTTGTGGCAAGTGATGGGGGGAAGCAAGTGACCGAAGCTGATCTTGTATGACTGGAGTGGGAGGGTGGCAGGGGCCAGATCCTGCAGGGCCATTTAAGTCAGTGTTAAAAGAGTTTTTATTTTATCTTAAGAGCAAGAGGGGAGGCCACAGAGGGCTTTTAGGCAAGATCAAATGTACATTTAAAAAATGTGACTCCAGGGGCGCCTGGGTGGCTATGTTGGTTAAGCTTCCAACTTCGGCTCAGGTCATGATCTCACGGCTTGTGGGTTTGAGCCTCACCTTGGGCTCTGTGCTGCAGCTCAGAGCCTGGAGCCTGCTTCAGATTCTGTGTCTCCCTCTCTCTCTGCCCTTCCCCCACTCATGCTTTGTTTCTGTCTCAATAATAAATAAACATAAAAAATGTTTTTAATGTGATTCCAGATGTCAGCAAAGAAAGGACCTCAGGAGGAGTGATGTGGGGAACATAGAGGAAGTTGTTATAGTAGTCATGTCGAGAAATAATGGTGCCTTCAGTTAGGGTGGAGGTGGCTGCAGTGGGGGATCTTTGTAAGACTCCAGTAATTTCTCAAAGATGTCAAATTCAAAGATATGTCTTTAATTCTTCTGTAATGGGTGCCATTGGCTGCCGCCTACCCACCATCCCCTCCTCCCACTCCCACTAGTATCCATTTACCTCTTTCAAGCAGACCCCTGCTTTTTTTTTTTTAAATTTTATTTATTTATTGAGAGAGAGACAGAGAGAGACAAAGCATGCACATGAGCAGGGGAGGTGCAGAGAGGGAGAGAGAAAGAATCCCAAGTTGGTTCCTTGCTGTCAGGAGAGAGCCAGATGCAAGGCTTGGTCTCACCAACTGTGATATCAGAACCTGAGCCAAAATCAAGGATGGAGGGAGGGGCTTAACCAACTGAGCCATCAAGGGACCCCCTAGACTCCTGCTTTTGATTAGCTTCCCCTGCCTGACCCAGGCATGAGCATCCGAATTCAGTCCTGGCACAAGGAGTGAATCTGATTGGCTCAATCCCCAATCAGAGAATGGTTCAGAATGAACATATGACCCCAAAGCAGCCAAAAGGAAATGACAGTAAATTTGCCAGAGACTTCTAGGAAAAGCTTACAGCTCCTAAAGGAGAGAAACAGGAGGAAGTAGCCTCACTTCTTGTTTCAGATGTTTATCATCCAAAAATAAAATAAGTAGCACCAACCTGAGGACACCAGCTCCTAGGATGACTGAGGGGAGAATTGAAAAGAACCTGGGTCCTTGATGACCACTGAGTGGCTGAATCAACTACTCCTGAAGCCAGCTGTCTTTGGGACAACATGTAGGTGAGATGAGATATTTCCCAGCGATTGAAGCCAGTTGGAGTCCTGAATTCTGTCACTCACAGAGTATTTCCCCAAATATTTCCCCAAATATACACCAAGAAAAATACTGAGCACCCCAGGGCTTTCCTTGACCAAAGACCTGGATTCTTTCACCCAAGACATTAATTTTGCTAGTTCAGCTTGACTGAAGTGGACATGACGTAGGAAAAAGAGAGAAAGAAGATATTTATTGTCAAGCAGAAAAGTTTAGGTTTTGTGCTACAAGCAAACAGTAGACCTTTAAGAGGTTATGAGCAGAGTAAAAGCAGGGCAGTGGTATTTCACAGAGATGAGCGGCAGCCTTGCATGGGAGATGCTGGCAGGGACAGCTGGGAGAAAGAAACCTGGACAGAGCTGGTGCCATAATGTGAGTATGAGGTGATGAGGACAGGGGCTGCGATGGTGACTGTAGGAACAATGAGGAAAGAAAGACGTGGGTTTGAAAAATACGCTGGTCTTTCCCCCCTCCCCGACAAGAATCTGTGGGGAGGGAGGACACTGAGCTCCTAATCTCTTTTGGGGCTTCCCAGGATCTGGGAATGCTTGGAGGCAGAGATGGCTTAGAAACTTCTGGTCATTTAGGCAATATCAGATAGTCTATCTCAGTAGGACCTTCTTTGTGAAAGTCTCATTTGTTGATTAATTTCATAACTTTTTATTGAACATTCTTATAGGAAGTACAAATACCTAGTATTGTGTTCACACTGGTTTCCTTTCCTATGGCAGACATCACTAATCAATTGCTCTCTTCCTTCTCAAGGAGACCAGGCATTAGTGATTGATCTGAGTTGGTTGTATGGTGAGATCTAATGACCTCCTTGACTGCCACATGTCAAACCATATGTAAAGCCCTTGTATTAGTTGCCTGTGGCTGCTGTGACAAATTGCCACAAACTAGGTGACTTAAAACCACACAAGTTTATTCTCTCATGGTCTTAGATCTTCCTTTCTGTTCCTCAGTGTGCTCACTGAGATTATAAAATGTAAAATGGAGATTATATTATATTCTTCACTGGGTAATTGTGTTAAATGGTAGGTGGCCAGTGGATGTTGGCTCTTACTTTTGGTGGTGGCTAGAAGCTATTCAGGGAAGGTAGTCTGATAAGCCCTGCCCCCGCCCCCATCCCTCCCCTTGTCTCTCACTCTGGCAGTTCCAGAGCTGAGATGGGTGGGTGTTGGCCCCTGCAGGCAGATTCCAGGTCTTTTTGTCCTATACAAAGCTTTAATCATTAAAGCATTCTGCATAAGCCCACAGCTCCTGGGATTCTGAGAATGCCACCTTCAGATTCTAAGAGGTCCTTTGTCTGACTTGGACACTGAGAAGGTCCACAGAGGTGATGGGGGCCCCTATTGTCTGGGAAGGTACTGTGTCTTGGTTCCATTCCTGTTCTCTCACTATTCCTCCTCCTCTTCCCTGTTTCCCTCCCCCTCCTGCTGCTCCTTCTTTTCCCCTCCTCCCTGCCCACCAGGGAGGCAGCTGGCTGTGCTGGAGATTGGCAATTCTCTTTGCATCTGCCTGGCTGAAGCAGCATATTTATGATGGTCTGCAAATGTGAAATAGATGGGAAGTGTTTTGCACTTCAGTGGAATAACAGGTGTTATTTCTCCATGAATGGTGGAGGATGGAGCTGACACTTCTCTTCTGTATGGATGCAGGAGAAGTGAAGGGAGTCTCCCACTTCGCCTGTGCCATTGCAGACTTCTGATCACTTGTTGCATACCTACCGTTTGCTTGGCACTTTTACAAATAGTGTCTCTCACAATGTTCTCCATACATGGCTTCCCAGGAAAGAAAGTTATCCTTAAATTCATAGATGAGGAACTCAGGGTGCTGCAGAGAAATGATATATCAATGTGTGATTTCAGTATATGATGTGGAAGCCTTGGTGTTTTCTGCCACTCCACCTTTGGGCTTGGGAAGACAAGCTGAAGGAGGTGGCATCTGGCTTTCTCAGTGCGTGCCATGTGCCATCTCCTTCAGGGGCTAGATCGGGACTTGGTGAGCTTTCTGTAAAAAGCCAGAGAGTAAATACTTTTAAGTTTTGCAGGCCATATAATCTCTGTTCCAACTGTTTAACTCTGCAGTTCTAACAGGAAAGTAGCAGTAGACGGTAAGTGAACAAATGGACATGTGTTCCAACAAACTTCTTTTACAGAAATAGGCAGTCAGCAAGCATGCTGTAATTAGTCAATGTCTGCAATAAGCCACATGGGTTTGACTCGAGCCTTTTCCAGGTACAAGTTGTGTGACATTATTTAGTCCCAATGGCTCAGTTTCCTCATCTGTAAAATGGTAATAATAGTACCTCATAAAAATCATTGTAATTGTAATACTTTACAAAGTTGTGAAGATTAAATGAGTTAATACATGAGCTCTGCCTTTGAGTCAGAGGCCTCAGCAAATGGAATTATTAGCATCATCATCATCATCATCATCTTCAGCATCGCTGAAAGGACTTGAAGCTGTAAAATAGGAATAAGACCTACTTCACAGGGATGCCTGGGTGGCTCAGTTGGTTAAGTGTCTGAGTCTTGATTTTGGTTAAGGTCATGATCTCATGGTCATGAGATCAAGCCCTGCATAGGGCTCTGCACTAGGCATGGAGTCTGCTTAATATTCACCCCCCTCCTCCTCCCTTCCTCCCTCCCTCTACCTCTGCCCCTCCCCAACTTGTACTTGTGAGCACTTGTGCTTTCTCTCTCTCTCTCTCTCTCTCTCTCTCTCTCTCTCTCTCAAAAAAAAAAGACCTACTTCACAGAGGTTTTATAGGAGATTTGTGAGAATAAAGTGAGAAGATGTATGCAGAGCACATTAAGCTGTGCTTAGTACATAGTGAGTTTTCAGTGGCCCTGAAGGTGACTCCCCAACTCTTATCAGCTCTCCTCTCCCAGCTACTTCTATAAGCCTCTTCCTAGTATAAAAAGAAGAGGGTAAAGACCCAGTCTATGCCCTTAGGCTGTCTGAATCTTACCTAAGAAAGACAAGTGTAGGAGAGGTTAGAGAAGCTTCAATCAGTAGCAGAAATGCAGTCCTGAAGAGAACTTGAGAAGCCATACATCTCAGGCCCAGGAGAGGGGATCTCTCAGTGAGCTGGGAGGCTCCCCACAGCAGTTGGACTTAAAGGTGTTGGAAGAGGACTGCAGTGACTATTTCCTATGAAGATAGTCACCACTAACTGCCTCTGTGATTGCAACAAAAGGAAAGCCTCGTCAGACTGTACCACCCAGCCCTGGGAGAACCCATCATTGCTGATTACTGTAAAGCCTCCCCTGGTTTTCCAGCAGATGATATGACCCTGACTCTGAGCATTTCAAGGATTCAGTTAATGTCAGCATAGTTTAGAAATACTCTGTGCACACCCAGGTTTATGGCTCCCCACTAGCTGGCCTCCTCTCTAGTGTGATGGAAGAAGCTAGGTAGAGAGGGAATTTAATGTCCTCTGTAATTCTGAGTTGTTGGTGTCTGCATGTGAATCTAAGCCTGAGCCATATGGAGGAGGGAGGAGGCAGGCAGAGGCTGAGCTAAGGTTCTAGAGTCAGTAGGTTGGAGTTCAAGTCCTGGCTCAGCTGCTTGCTCTCTGGGGGACCTCGGGCATTTTGCCCTGTTATCACATCTGTTTCCCCACCAGTAAAACAGGGATTCTAATAGGACTCAGGGACAGTGTACATGGAAGCCCTGGAAGAATGCCTGCCACTTATTAAGCTGTTATCATGATGAAGAAGATTGCTAGAACTAAAGATAGGGGGACAGATGGACCCAGGTTTGAATTCCATTTGACCTTGGGCCTGCCATTTAACATGTCTGAACCTCATATTCTTTTTCTGTAAGAAGGATACAATAATTAAGGATTGGGGTGCCTGGGTGGCAGGCTACGTGTCGACTCTTGATCTCAGCTCAGGTCATAATCTCATAGTTTTTGAGTTCAAGTGCTGCGTCCAGCTCTTTGCTGATAGTACAGAACCTGCTTGGAATTCTCTCTCTCTCTCTCTCTCTCTCTCTCTCTATCAAAATTTATAATAAACATTAAAAAACAATAACTAAGGATTAAGTATGGAAAAATGCCTAATGCACTTAGTTCAAAGTCAGGCATATTGTAAGTAAAAATAAGTGATAGTAGTTATTACTTTTATTATTATTATGAGCCTCAGTGTGGCAGGCCTCAGACGTAACCAGAACAAATGGCAGGATGTAGGCAATCTAAAGGAGAGAAAAGTCCCTGCCATTGGTCTGCTCACATGGGCGAACCAGTGACACAGGAGCAGGAAGTTGGAGCTGTGCTCTGTGTGCCAGACCTCCAGCCTGGCTTTGAGTTGAGTCTGACCATATGATTTGAGTTGGCTTTTGGAACTTCTTCTTGGGCTCCTTCTGGGGTGTAGGGCCCTGTAAATTGAGCTCAATCAAGAGAACCAGAGTGGAGGTGTTGTGGTTTAGCACCCAGGCATTTGTGTCCCATTAACCTCACTGGCGCTAAGTTTCTCATGCCGTTTACAAATGATGGCACTGATTTTTTTTTTAATTCCACATAGAAATCATATAGTATTTGTCTTTCTCTAATTTATTTCACTTAGCATAATACCCTTGAGGTCCATCCATGTTTTGGCAAATAGCAAGATTTTGTTCTTTTTTATGACTATGTATATATATATAAGTCTCAGTGGACACTTAGGTTGTTTCCATATTTTGACTATTATGAATAAAGCTGCAGTGAACATAGATACAGAGAACAGATTGGTGTTTGCCAGAGGCAGGGGGTTAAGGATGGGAGAATTGGGTGAAGAGGGTGTGAATTTATTAAATAGAAAAATTTTTAAATTATTATGCTGACACCTACTTGGTAAATGTCATTTATAGTTTCCACCAAGTGCCAGGCACTATTACAAATGCTATAGACATACTGAATCACTTAATTTTTATAACACCCTAAGAGATAACAAACATAATCCCCATGTGATAGTTTCTGAAGCTGCTATAACAAGTCACCACACACTTGGTGGCTTAAAGTAATAGAAACATATCTTCTTGTAGTTCTGGAGGCCAGAGTGAAATCAGGGGGTCCTGCCAGAGGCTGCAGGTCAGAATCTCTTCCTTTTCTCTTCCAGTTTTGCTAGCTGCTGGTATCCTTTGGCTTGTGGCCAATGTCACTCCAATCTTGGTTTCTGTGGTCACATTGTCTTCTCTTCTGTGTGCCAAATAGCTCTCTGCCTCTCCTATATATTAAGATATTTGTGATGGCCTTAAGGGCCCATCAGATAATCCAGGATCTTTCCTTATCCCAAGATCCTTAATTATATCTGCAAAAACTCTGCCATATCAGGCAATAGTCAAAGTCCCAGGTATAAAGACCTGACATCATTGGGAGTTACCATTCAGGCTACTGCACCTCACTTTATGGATCACACAGGAATTAAGTGGCAGAGCAACCTGGCTCAGATTCTCTACCCTAAATCACTGTGCTGTGTTGGTTCCTCTAGGCTGCCACTCACAGGTGGTTTTAAGGATTAAATAAGATAGTGCACCAAAGACCCTTAGTATGGTGAAGGTAAAAGATGGGGAACTCATGGATGGGGTCAGGGTCTGGGATGAGGCACAGTGACTCCTGCTCCATGCCATTACCTGGTAATAAAGAAATCAGTGCTTTTGAGACTTTGTCAGAAAATCCCTATGGTCAAGTCCAAACCACATCTAAAAAGTGGCTACTGGAAGCCATTCCCACATGCAGACCTCCCTTTCTCTCTTGCACTGTTAGAACAAATGGGTTTTTGCTCATCAGAAAGCTCCAAAACAGAGAAACCTCAAGACATGACTCACCTCCCCCTCTCCTGACATCTTGCACTGGTCCCTGCTCTGGTTTCCAAGCTCTTCAGCCTTTGAGAGGAAGTGACTTCAGCCATAGGTGGTAATCCATGTAAATGAGACCGATGTCTTGGCACAGGAAGTCTCTCTTGCCTTCTTAATCTGCTTCACCATATGCTCTGTAGGCACTGCGACCTGGTGTCCTTAACAGAGACCAATGTCCTTTGGGACGTGATTCTGTGCCAGTGTCTATGATGAGTAAGTCTCACTCCTCTCTAAGCAGCCTTGGGCTCCCTGAGGTCACACAGAAGCCGAGGGCTTTGGGGTCCTTAGCTTCTGGGCCAGATGTTGTCCTCACATTAATGCATAACATTTCAGATGAGGGATTTTCTGTTCCTTCTCACTCCAGTGCTGCTCCTACAGCCTCCCAGGGAGGTTGATGTGCTCCAGCCATATAGGGGCAGCCAACTCAGAGCCTGGGACTTGGAGCTCCCGGGGCTGACATTTGGAAATATCTGGACCCATAACAGCTCTTCTAATTTCAGTGACTCCTAGAGGCAATGGGTACAAGTGGGCAGATGGGGGCAGCCCTAAGTTAGCAGGTAACAGTAGCTCCTCTAATAAAAGGGCCCAGCTTAGTCCCAGTGAACACCTGCTGCCTATATACCATTGAGAAGCACTCAGTTATGGGTTGTATGAAAACAGGTTTCTGGACAAGTAAGTTTTTCCCCCACTGGCCAATATCCAATATGTGTCCTTTCTGTTATTTTATAGAGGATATGTGGGTATAGGAGCATTTCATCTACGGAACCCATTGTTCTAGACAGTGTTGGGTGTTTCCTTACCAGCAACATCAACTCCTGTGTGTTATGATAAAGCTTCCCTGAAGCTAAGACATGCTTTGCATGCCCAGTGAATCATGGGACATGCCAGCAGCTATCTGGAACAAGCAGGAGAACAACCAACAGTAATGGTTAAAATATAAAATCTTTGCAACATGAGGTTTCTACAGTACTACTGATCTTGCCACCTGCACTGTTACAGATGTTCATTAGTGTCTCATTATTGGACCAATACAATCACCAGCAAATAATCAATCAGAAAAATATCAAAGTCATGATGTGAATGGGCACCAAGAATACCAAAACAGACACAGTAGAGCAGTGATTAAAACCCAGGTAGGCTAAGGTTCAAATTCTGACTCATCTACTTCTTAGATTTGTGACCTTGAGTTAGACTCTGTATTCTCTCAGTCCTAGTTTCTTAATCTGCAAAGTGGAGATAATAACTTGTTTTCTTGTAGAGCTGTTTTGTGGTTTACATGAATTGGTGATCATGAATTCTTCAGTATAGTCTTGGCAGAAAGTAAGCTCCCAGTAGGTAGCACATATAAAGAGGGACCTGCATGATTCTTCCTTTTGTGCACATCTCACAAGAGCTGAGGGGAGGCTGTGGGTCCTTAGAGCTGCTCATGAATCACAGAGTGGGCATTTTAATCCAGGTAGCTCTCTTGCTGTTGCTCTTCTGTTATTCAAGTGCTGTTGTTTCACAATGCAGTGGGTCTGTAAAGCATGTCTTGGCTTCAGAATAGCCCCACTCAATCAATAAGTGTCCAGTTTACCAGCCAGGGCACCTAGGTGGTTCAGTCAATTGAGTGTGCGACTTTGGTTCAGGTTATGATTTCACAGTTCACAAGTTCGAGTTCTGTGTCTGGCCTGTGTCCTGTGTCTGTGTCTGGCCTGATGACAGCTTGGAGCCTGGAGCCTGCATCAGGCTCTGTGTCTCCCTCTCTCTGTCCCTCCCCCACTCATATTCTGTCTCTCTCTTTCCATCTCTCAAAACTAAATAAACAAAAAATATTTTTTAAAAAAGTCCAACTTACCAGGACTCTCATTTAATGGAAATGGTAGCCTTCAGCTTGTGGAAGGAAGCACTTGTCTTTTCTTCTCTTCTGCATCTTAGACTCTGGCTTCTCACCTGGATAATGAAATCAGGGACTTAAAATTGTGGTTGTGGCCCTTCAGGAGACTCATACATCACAATGAGATGTAATATATTGTAGTATATTGTATATTGTATATTGTATTTTAGTGGCATGGGCCTGGGTTCAGACTTAGGTGGGTCTGAATCTCAGTTCAGCCACCCATTGCCTGGGTGAACTTCAGTGAGTCATTCTGTTTCTCAGAAACTCCATCCTGTGGAGAGAAATGGAAGATCAGGGGAATGAGATACTTGTCTGTGGACACACAGCAACGAGCCGGTTTAATTCAACCCCATGATAATCTGACTCTAAAGCCCAGCCTCTTGCTCCTGAATCAAACATTCTGACAGCTTATTAAAACTATTGTTTTAAAATGTAGATTTTATTATTATTCAACTATGATGAGGCTAACAGATCTGGGGACAGCTGCCACTGAAAAGATAGTTTGTTGCTCAGTTCCCAAGAGAAAGAGGTGTACCATACCATGGGGAAGCACCAGGGCCACATGGGGAAGCACCAGCCTTGGGCAGGTGGCAGAGGAGCAGGAGGAAAGCATGGGCATGAGCTTTTATTGTGGTTTCCATGGGAAGAAACAGGTGAGGCATGGCAAGCAGGTTTAGGATTGGCTACTTTGAATAATTTCATTGTGCTCTGGGGTGTTGGGGCTGTCCCAAGTTGTCTCCTACCAGGTCATGGGGAGAAAAGGACAGGGGAATCACTGGGAGTTTAAGAAAGTGGTTGGGAGGCGCCTGGGTGGCTCAGTCCTTTAAACCTCCGACTTTAGCTCAGGTCATGATCTCACATTGGTGGGTTTGAGCCCCGCATCAAGCTCTGTGCTAAAAGCTCAGAGCCTGGAGCCTGCTTCGGATTCTGTGTCTCCCTCTCTCTCTGCCCCTCCTAGCTCATGCTCTGTCTCTATCTCAAAAATAAGTAAAACATTAAAAAAAAAGGTGGTTGGGGGGCATGGGTTTGGGATGGGTTGGTTTGCTTATGGAAGCTGTGCTTGCTAGAAGGCTAGTGGTTTGCTATCTCTAGGAATTAGCCAGCCCTGGGAGGGGCAGTCTTTCCTCAAGACTTCAAGCAAGGCCTCAAGATTTCAAAGCATCATAAAATAAAGAACACGATCAATACCGCTATCCTCGGTGAACTTTCCAAATGACACAGTCACTCTTATATCCGTGAAGTTTCCAAATGAGTTTGCATGATTTATGCCTGTTTGTAATACAACTGAAAGCATGAAGTACAATGAGATGGTCTTAGCCACCAAATAGTCATCTTCAAAAACAGTTACAAGTACAAAATATACACAGAAATCCCTAATAGCTTTCCTACAGATCAGTAAAAATCATTAAAATAAAACTAGAATAAAATACTGATCACAGTAAAAATGTAAAATAATTAGATAGAAACTTAATAAGAAATCTATATATTCTGTGTTGTATGATATTACAAATCTTTATTGTAGGCTATAAGAGGTAAATAAATGAAATCTGTTGTTTTCAGTATTGGATACATGCCAGTTTATCCCTAATTATACAAATGTTATGCAATATTAATTAAAACATTAGCATAATTTTCTTTATTACTTGACAGAATACTAAAATTCATCTGGAAGAATAGGTACATGAAAATATTCTAGGATTTTTCTGAGAAAAGGTCCTTAAGAGACTTATATCCTTTGGAACAGCAATTCTACATCAAGAAATTTATATGAAAGAGAGAGTAAAGAGCACTCATCTGTCTGTAAAAGGATAGTCACAACATAATTAAATTATGTTCTAAGTAATAATGAACAAGTGGAAATAGCCTAAGTATCCAGTGATATTATGTAGCTGTTAACATGTTAGGCAAACATATACATTCCTACACCAGATAGACCTCCATATTATAATTAGAACAAAAGGATCTTGCAAATGGTATCCATAATACAACCCACATAGTAAGATATGATATAATTCTTTTTTTTGGAAGAAAGATCTAAGATTAAACACTAAATCGTTAGTAGTTATTATTTCTGGGTGGTGAAGTAAAGGTGACCTTGTTATCTTCCATATACTTTTATATATATCCTGAACTTACTGCAAGGGATCTTCATAATTGCATTTCCATAATCAGAAAAGTACTGTACATCTATTAAAAAGTAATTTCTCGGCTGTTTTTCCCCTTAACAGGGCAGTCAGGTGATGGATAGTGGAGAGCATGGAGGATCAAACTGGGTAAAAGGAATCTAAACTTCCTGCCCTTGATTCTGGTTGCCATGGGTTGAAAATCAGGAGAGGAATTCTTTTGGAGAGCAGTCATTGCTCTGACCTTCATTGTTAAATGAAATTAGAAGGCCTGTTGAAAAGAGACTATTTTCCCTCCAAGTTTGCTATAAATGTTTAAAGTGGAAAATATGGATTATGTCAGATGTGGATAAGGAAACCAATGCAGAAAGCCCAGGCTGTGTGCCGACATAAATGTGAGAAGGAGGATAACCAAGAGGGGAGGTGGCCATCTGAAGGCTCAGTTGACTTGGGGGTTACTTCTACAGATCAGTAGTATTGATGTTGTTGCAGAAATGACAGGCCTTGCTACACAGCATGAGGCTTCTTATGTTCTATCATTGAGATCCAAGCATTGGGCTCATGAGGGTAGCATATGATTTATTATGTTTGAAATGCAAGCAGAGGAGGACATCCCCACTGGCATAATTATGTTGGGGGACCTCTAAGAGGGTGATTCATGCTCATTAAGTGATATTTGCTTTCCTAAGCAAGCCAGTCTTGGTAGCTGTCTATCACAGACATATTAATACATAATAGAATATAAAATAACGCCTAATAACACATTAAGTTATACATAAAACACATAATAACACATTAAGACATATTAACACATTCATGAAGTCTCTGTTCTTCCAGGCCAAGCAGCCACAAAGATACTAAACAGCTCCCCTTCCCTACTGACCCACCCAGGTATGTTTATAAATTAAATACTTCCCAGACTTCCAGCTCAGCTTGATTTCTAGGACTCTGGGTACCATTTTCCCCTATAGAAAGCTAAGGTGCTAAGGTGCTAGGATGTTGGAAGCTGAATCAGAAAGAATAGCGTGACTGAATCACACTATTCAGCCGTTCATTCATCAAATACTTATTGGGCATAGACAAGGAGCCAGGTATTAGAGCTTCAGCAATGACTGAGTCATGATCCCTGCCCTCAAAGAGTTCACAATCCAGTGCTGGAGATAAATATGTGAACCAGCAATTATAGTGCCACATGCTCAGTAGGTAAAAACAAAGACATACAAAGTATAATAAACACACAGAGATAGAGTAAGCTAAATGTGCTTTAGAAAAAGTGGTGTAAGACAACTCTTCCTAGTAGAAAGAATTGTAATGTGGATCTTGCAGCATGAATAAAGTTTGCTGTATTGAAAGGCTGGAGATTGGTGGCAAGGATACTCAAAGAATGAGAGTTATATGCAATGCTTTGATATACCAGAGTCCATAACATGTTTTAAACATACCAGAAACCCAGTAGATATTTGATTGAATAGCCAGATAGTTATCTATAGGGTAGATTTGGAGAGTTGAGGCTGGAAAGTAGGGCATAGGGCCAAGTTATGAAGTGATTTGAATATTTTTCTATGAATTGGACTTTTCCTTGTTTCATAGCTTTACCAATTATTGGGCTAAACAAAACTGGGAAAGGGAAATCTATGATATTAAGACAACTGCATTTTCTAGGTCTTCTTTCTGTCCAAATCATCCAGATCATTCAGCCCCCCCAATTTTTTTTTTCAAAAAATTTCCAAGTGGCCTTATCAGGAGGCTCTGAAATTAGAGGCTGTATCACTTAGGACAAACTAGGTTATGTGTAGTAGCAAATAGCCCCAAATTCTAGTGCTTAAAATGACAAGGATTTACTTCTTGTTTATAGTACATGTCATTCTTGGGTCACTGGGTTCCTTTGGGGATGCAGGTAGATGGAGCCTCTACCATTCGGAGGTGGGAAAGACATGATGAATTATGTGCTGCCTCTTGTAATGTGAACCTGGAATTGGTACAGTTCACTTCCACTCACATTTCATTGGCCACAGAAAGTCAGATGTCCTCATGGGGTAGAGAAGAGGACTCCTCTTCTTTGTGCTCAGGAGGGAGAGAACCAAAATTGGTGACCACCAATGACCAATGAACACATCAGAAGCAGAAGAGGGTTTCCCACTGATGAGCTGTGTTATTTTAGGCAAGTCACTAGATGTTTCTGAGCTGCTTTTTTTTCTTTTGAGTTAAAAAATGCATAGGATTTAACTCTCAAATTCTATCTTATCTTTTTCTCTCTTTTTATTCTTCTCTTCCTCCCTCTCTAAAGATAAGGATGGGGTGGGACATGACTGAGAACAAAAGGGTCAGGTTCTTTCTTGGAGCACAAGCAGACATCCCAATGAGCTTGAGAGCAAGGGATGAAACTTAACCTCAGAGTCCATAAAAAATTTACAGAATTGCAAAGTGCCAAGCAAAAATATAAAAGAGTTCTTTGCACTCCGGGAAATTATTGAAGCCATAAAGATTCCTGCTCTTGCAGATGAGGCAGAGCAAATCCATAATGTCATACTTCTTACCCAGATCAAAATACTCAGGGAAATAGCTGCAAAGTAAGAGGGGGACAAATTTTGTCTCAGTCACTGTACAGGGTAATGCCATAGCAGAGCAGAGCCTAATAGTCTGGCCTGGAATTTCAAAAGCCAAGAAAGCATTTAATCAAAGTTTGGAGCCATTGTAGATTCTAAAGGATAATTAGTCAGCACTCTGGCAGAGGAGAGTCCTGGAGAAAGGATCTGATAGGGGGTTGTGCATACTTAAATGAATGCTGTTTTTATAACTATAAAGATTACCAGGTAAGACAGGGGCAAGAATAATTCCCTTTTGGAGGACTGAGAAATCAGGCATCACAAGGTGATGATTATAAAAGATTACACGTCTGTTGCTCATTGTTCTATCCTTTGCTTTAGCCTGGAGCCAGGCATGTTCGTTCGTTCGTTCGTTCGTTCATTCATTCATTTATTCATTCATTCATCGGACAGAATTTATTAAACATTTATTATGTGACAGGTACAGTTTTATGAGCTAGGGTACAGCAAGGAATTAGACAAACTAGGTGTCTGCTCTCCTGGAGCTTACATTGTAGTGGGGAAGACAGACAATAAACAAGAAAATTAATTTTATCATAGGAGATAGTGGTAAATGTTACGAAGACGATAAAATAGGATCATGAGCAGAGGCCTAGAATGCCCTAGGATGCTCAGGATTTACTGAGAGGAGATATTTAAGCTGAGACTGAAGAAATAGATCTAGTCAGGACATACAGGAAGGAGAATATTTCAGGAAGAAGAAAATAGCAAGAGCAAAGTCCCTGAAATGGGAGCAAACTTGACATGTTTGAGGAACTTCAAGAAGGTCAGTGTTGGTAGGCCAGTGGTAGGAGAAGAAGGCAGAGGGGGCAAGAGGATATAGAATCCTATAGACAATAAATAAAAACATTAAATTAAGAAAAGAATCCTACAAGCTATGGTGAGGTGTATAGTAGGTATTCAATAAGGATTTGTTGAATGACTGACTAACTAAAGTGACTGAATGCAATGATTTCCCCTTGGTTGTATAGATATTTGATGGTTGTGTTGAGACTAGAATTTGAGATACCATGTCAAGTTCTTTACATAAAATCACAGTAATCCCTGGTGGATTGGTACAAAGTAGTAGATTTTGGCATGATAAATACTGTATACCTTACATTTATTGAACTCATATTCATACGTACTTGACCTTCCCACATCTCTGTAGCTAACTGTTATTATCCATTTTTGATTGGTGAGACAACTGAGTCTCAGAGAGTTTGAACCACCAACTATAGTGGTCACCACCTGCAGAGAATGGTCAGTGGATGTTGATCTCTTCATAGATAGCCTAATTTCTTTTATTCATTGCTATATTCCCAGCTCCTAGCATAGCACCTGATAAATAGTAACCACTCAGTTCATTTTGTTAAATAAACAGTTAATCTATATCTTAACAGAAATGAAATCATATTCTACAATTAGCTTCTGAATCTAATTTTTCTTACTGTAAACATTATTCATCAATAAAAGTCTGTAGTCATTTCTAATGACTACATTGCATATCATTAAATCTCCATTTATTTTACCAATCACCTATTATTGATATTTGTTTTTTTCCATATTTTAACTATTGCAAACATTTCTGCTGATAAATCCTTAATCTGACATCTTTGCACATCTGTGTGATTTTTTTCTTGAGACAGACCCGCTGAAGTGGAAATACTAGGTGAAATAGATGCACATTTTAGAAGCTTGGGGGATACAAACCCAAACTGCCCTTTGGAAAAATGGATCCATTTCAGCATTTTCCTTTTGGGTTGCTAACCCTTGAGGGTCATGGATAAAGTCTGTTTGTTTCAGAGGACAGAACTCAAAAAGCACACTTGTTATGTGAGTAAAGAGAGAGAGAGAAGAAATCTCACATAGGCTGATAGAGAGGCAGTTCAGGGATGCCCCAGGAATAGCCTTCAAAGATTTATACACCTAAGAGTCTGGTTGCAGAAGCCAAAGGACATAACGGAAACCAAACTTCATGAAAAGTAGTCAGTATTAAGTTTAAATGGTGGTGGCTCTCAGAGGGTGGCCTGGAAGCATTCAGCCAAGGAGACATTCACAGAGAAGAGTCCTCACGGAGAAGCCATCAGCTGGAAAAATTTACCATTGGAATTGTTTCCGTGAATTGACTTTTGAGGGTTTTTCCCCATTTCTTCTTTTTTCTCTGGGAGGCATGTGGAATGAGGGTAGTCTCTGAAGATGGGCAGAAAACATTTCTGAACCTCAGTTTTTATATCTGTTAATTAGAGATAAAAAAAATACCCCCCCATAGAATGGTTAGAGACCTAGATGACATTGTTTCCATGTATGTAATCCAAATGACAAAAACATGAGATCCATAAGGTGAAGCCCATTATGTCCCAATGTGTCTCCTCAAGTATTTCTGAGAGGCTTTTAGGAACTCTTCTGAACTGCCAGTGTTTCTATCCCAGTCTACCCTTCATGTCACCTTAGTGCTACCTCCTTTGTAAGGCCCCATGAGGGTCAAAACTCTGGTAGCCAGAGCTGTCTTCTGCTGATGACCCCCATGCTACTCTGGCCTCAGGAGTAGAGCACTATTCCCATTCATTCATTCAACACATACTAATTGAGAACCTACCATGTGCCAGGTAATGTCCTAGGTGCTGGGCATTCAGGAGTAAGAAAACCTGGACATGGATCCTGACCCCTGTGGTATTTCTAGTCTAGTAGAGAAGAAGGATACTGATGAAGCAATGCCATGAATAAATATGCTATTGTAAATAATGAATACAATATTAGAGAGTTGTGAAAGAGTGTCAGAAAGAACCTACTGAGTCTGAGGAAGTGAGGGTTAGGAGAGTCTGGGAAGGTTTTCTTGAAATGACATCTAAGATGATAGCTCAGGGTGGGCAGGAATGTAGAAGTAAAGGTACCAGGGCAGGCATTCCATAAAGGGAGAAGTTGTGTGTGCAAAGGCCCTGAGGCAGGAAGGAATGTGGTGTGTTTGAGGAATTAAAGAAAAGGCTGAGCGGCAGGTCTGCTTCATTGTGAGTGTGGGGGAGGCACTTTGCCTTTTTTCTCCATATCAGAACAGAGAGCAAGATGTGGCTATCAACACACTTTTACTGACAACTTGGGACTAGTTGAAAAAGAAGCAAAATAGGAAGTTACTTTCAATGACTGAACAGGTCCAGATGTGTCCTCAGCTTCCCTTAACTTCCTGGTTTTATTCTCTCTTTGAGCCTGCTTCTCCATGGCTGGGCCTGAGTTGCCTCCTTCCCTCACCAGAAATACTCTAGGCATTTCTATACTATGCAGTCAAGGCCAAACTGATCCCTAAATCTGAGAGAGGAGATAATTTTTCATCGCCTCTCATTTAAGGTCTATTTTCAGAATCCTCACTTCTTGCTTTAGGATTGACCAAACTTCACAAGAATGTGGGAACATTCCTTCACTCCATGGAAAACCCCATCCCACCCACAGTGGTATAATCTGCCCCTGCCACAGAAATAGGCCAATCACACATCCCATATTTTGGGTTGTTTCATATTAAGTAAAGTTGGAATTGAGGCATGGACATCCTAGCCTCAATGACGTTGTTCTTTTGTCAGAAAAATTTATTTTTACCCTGTTTTTGTCATAGGTTCAAAAATCTTTGTGTGTAGTCTCATTTAAGACCCTCTTGTGTGGCACATATTGCTAGTGTTATCCTAGTATCATCTTCTTCTATAGGAATGGAACCTCTCATTTCTAACTGGGTCCATGCCATCTGGATTAAAGTCTACAATATCCAGCCTCCTTTGCATCTGGGTGTAGTCCTTGACTAAGTTCTAGCTCATTGACAATATGTAGCTAATGCCATCTATAAGCTCCTGTCCTTAAACAGACAGGGAATTTCTTTTCTCCCTTCCTCTTAGCTGGCTGGAAGGTAGCAATGCATTGTCTTGGACAAGGTGAGTGATGGCAATACC
This sequence comes from Suricata suricatta, assembly GCF_006229205.1. Lineage (NCBI taxonomy): Eukaryota > Metazoa > Chordata > Mammalia > Carnivora > Herpestidae > Suricata > Suricata suricatta. The sequence continues at coordinate 14,879,233 of NC_043707.1, forward strand.
CAGAGAAGGCAGAGCAACAAGATAGAAGGAACCTGGGACTTCTGACATCCTGGAGTCCCTATACCAGTCTGAAACACTTTACTCCTAGTTAAATGAGAGAGGGATAAAATTCAGTTTCATTTGACCACTGTAATATGGGGGGGTCTCTGTTTTAGCAACCAAAGTTACAGCTAAGTAACATAATTTATCGTTGTATAAGATACATAGATCATAGAAGGTGCTTGCTAAATTATAGCTACCGTTTATTTCTAGAGTTCTTCAGCTTACAGTGGGAACAGAATTGCAGGCACTTCAGGAGTCTTCATACAGGAATAGCCTTTAATGGAGGTGCCTTAATGGAGATGGAGCATTATTGGATTAATATAGATCTTTATGGGAAAAAATGCAAAAGACAGTAATACATTTGGTGAATCTGTGCAGATGCATGGGACATTTCTTATGATGTAATAGGGATTTAAATGTGAATTTCAGTTCCAGCAAAATGAAAGCATTGATTTTCTTGAAGAGGTTTGGGCTGGGAGGGAGGAAAGTGGGGAGAGACTCTGGAGGCTGTTTAACTGGAAGGTGACCAGGGTCCTTTGTGCTGCACCTGATGTCAGAGCCCACAGCTTGCCCTACTCTTGACCTACTGTCTGCCAGTGATTGTAAGTTAGAAAGCTACGAAGCTGCATTTCTGTTGGACCTCTGTCTATCCGAATCAGCAAGGGGTGTGGTGAATGATGAGGTTATTCTTACAGGCCTACTGCCCTTCAGAGAAGGAGAGAGGACGAGAATTAGAGAAGAGTTTCAGATTTTCATTGGTTTTCCCAAGTAGCCAAACACTTCAAGATGGCCTTGAACCTTCAAAAGGCTTGAGCCACAGCTTTCTGTGCTGGAGGCCTTTCTGTGGTGGCAGAACCCCAGACCTCCAACAGAAGCCTTGCACTCCAGGTAAAGTGTCTTAACTAGTATCCAGAATCTATTTTCCCTAGAGAGAAGCACAAGAGTTTTGGATTCCAGGAAGCTCTGAATTTGAATTTAGATTCTGTAACTTCCCTACCATATGTGTGAATTGGGGCAAGTAAATTAAATAAAAATAAATTATGATTTATTTATGATTTATGAAAATAAATATGCAGGCTTACAGAGAATATGAAGTTCAATTACACAGCAAAACTATTATTAATCTTCCCTGTGAAAAATCAGGGAAATGGGCACTGGACTTAGAAGATGGAATAATTGTAGCCCTTACACTCTTATTAACTTAATGTTTCACGTTAACTATGTTCTTCCTATCCTCTGGACTTCTGTTTCTTCATCTCTAAAATCCCTTCCATAATCTCTTTTGGTCCAACATAAGCTGAACATCAATGGCATGACTTGGTCATTGTCCTAGAGAGAATCAGGAAAGGCCAAAGCTGTACCAGAATCCTAGTCTGGAGCTTTTTCCAGTGCTTTTAACATCTCATAAATACCAGCTCTGTGCTAGGCATGGTGGCAGGTGCTTTGGGTACAAAGATAGATAATAAGGTCTCAGCCCTTCAGAGGGCTTAAAATATAGCTGATGAGACACAGACACAATTGAGGTCATTTACCAATGTCCCAGAAATCTCTTTCCTGCTCATTATCACTCCATTTGTGAAAAGAAGGCCTGTGAGCCCAGGATAAGCCTTATGGCAACTGCACCCGCACCCCCTTGCCTCCTCACTGACTTCTGCACCTGTGCTCTCTCTCCACCTTTGGGCCTTTGCACATGCTGTTCCCACCACATGAGGCCCTCTTGCTCCTAATCTGCTAGTTTGGATCATCCATGTTTATTTCTCTTTAAAACCCAACAAATGCCTTATAAACTATGGACTATTATTCTTATTTTCATTTTATAGCTGAGACAAACTGTGGCCCAGGGAAATTTCATTAACTCACTGAAAACACCAAGTTAGGAAAGTAGCAGATCTGGAATTTGAACCTGGGCAGTGTAGATGGCTCTACTTTTATCTGCTAAACCATTCAGCAGCTGTTTCCTCTGTTTCTGCCAGTCTCTTCTTTGGGTAACTCAGATATTCCCAGGTTCCCAAAGCTGAGTGTAACAAGTCATTACTAACAGTGGTCATACCTCCTGAAAGGCCTTGGGGTCCCCCAGATTCCCTCAAACTCTCACTCAGGTTTTGCTGGGAGTCCCGAGGAGGTTTCACATGAACTCTCAAATAATTCTTTCAGGCTATGTTTGCTCCAGGCCTCTTTTCAGGGGCTCTGCTGGAATCACCTTGACACTAATGTATATATATGCCAGGATGGTGTCACCCAGTGCTTCTCAAACCTGGAAATCCATAACAACAGCAATAATTCCGACACATTTAGCAGATGCTTTCTACATACTCAGGCCCTCTCTGTGTATTAACTCACTTATTTCTCATAGCAAACTTGGGAGATGGTTATTATTACTATATCCAGTTTACATATGATAAAACTGAGGTCCAGACAGGTGAAGCAACTTGTCCAAAGTTAGAAAGAAGGAAGGAGAGTCAGATTTTGAACCCAGGTCATCCAGGCCGAAGCCTGCAGCCTGCCTCACTCGGTTGGGAGGGTGTGTATGTGGGGGTGGGGGGTGCTGCATTCTCTCACCTTATTTCCTGAGCAGAAGCCACACTTCATGCTGTGCCGAAATTAGTCAAATGCTGCCTCCCCCTGCAAGTGCCCACTTTGTTCCCTGGCCCTCAAGGCTATAGTGTCAGGGCCCCTTGAGCCTCACAGATGCTCCTTGAGCATCTCTCACCAGGGTTCAGACCCCGGCCTTAAAGCCAATGGTGTCCTCACTTCTTTCTTCCATCTCCACCCATGTCAGTCAGCTCTTGCATATGGATACCTAGAGGCTGCTGACTTCGCAACTCCTTGGACCTCGAAGATGGCCTGCAGTCCCTTCTTCTCAGATAGAACCCTTGTTGCACCAAACAAACAATAGCAACAAGAACTCCTTCAAAATCTGCTCACCTGACTGATCATTTTCCCAGTGTCTTCTCTCTTTGCAGGGAGGCTGGAGCCCATCAGAGAGAATATTTATTTACCTAAAACTCTGAAAGCTTCTGCATTCAGTGTGCTTTTTTTTTTTTTTAACCTTTGTCAAATGGGCATTTTACCTTGTTCAATTGGGAACATCAGAGATTGACTTTTGAAGCCCAAATTATATCCTAGGACCAACTCTGATTTTATGCTACAAAAGATCTCTAAGGAGAGCTGTGATTATTAGCATTTCATTTTCTCATAGAGTAGGATGGGGACAGAAGCCAAGAGGGTCCAGTTCTTGAGGCATTCACCTGAAGGTCAATTCCCTCACTGGGTGAAGTCTTTGAAACTAAAGCAGAGCAAAGCAGGTGGGGGTGTGGCAAGGCAGGAGATGAAAGCCTGCAAGCTTTCTGTAAATGCCAGCACAGCCCAGGCAAGCTGAGGCTCTTGGTGATTTTCATCATCATAACAATGAGGTTTAAAACCTGAACCGAGTGGGGAGCCTGGGAGGCTCAATTGGTTAAGTGGTTAAGCTTAAACCTCCAGACTTCAGCTCAGGTCATGATCTCCTCCTGGTTCATGAGTTCCAGTTCTGCATAGGGTTCTGTGCTGCCACCTCAGAGCCTGGAGCCTGCTTCGGACTCTTTATCTCCTTCTCTCTATACTCGTCCCCTGCTCACATTCTGTCTGTCTCTCTTTCTCTCTCTCTCAAAAATAAATCAAACATTAAAAAATAAGAAAACCCGAATGGAGGATTTGTCAGGATGAACCTGGCAGGATCTGAGATCTGGGGTGCTGGAGGCTCAGTTTTCAAGGCCTCTGTGGTTGGCAGTGATGACAGGGGTCCAGGATGCTTTGGCAGGGTCCAAAATCTCATTGGAGGGCAAGGGGGGTGGAGCAGAGACTCTTCTGCCTGATGATGTTCACTTCACCTTTCACTTGTGCTTTCAGTGGTAAACACTGCATCACTTCTTCCCACATCATTTGCCACAATCAATTTCAACTGTTCCTCACCCAAACCTCTGCCAAGAAGAAACTTCTTTAGAGTCACTGGGTGAAAAATTAGGCTCAGTTGTTAGTCTGAAGGCTGGCAAATTTCACCGTCTCCCCACAGACAATACATCAAATACAACTGCAAATGGGCTTCAAACACAGGCATAATGAATTGGCCACGTACTTAGGACTTGGAGCTGGGCTTGCAGTGCAAACTGAGTTATACATGCATTTTTCTCTACCACAGTTGGAGCATTTTCTTACAAGCCTCAGTGGAGATTCCAAAAGTCTTAGGGCATCAAAATCTTCGGGACTCATATGGTTATGGTATGGCCCAGCAAGTCCACTGCTAGGTATTGTCCCCACAGACTTGGAAACATGTGTGCCTGAAAATCATGGCAACATATTTCATAATATCCTAAAACAGGACACCTCACAAATGTCCATCCACTGGAAAATGGACAAACAATATCTCTACCATGGAATATTACTCAGGAGTAAGAAGGAAAAAGCTACTAGGCATGCATGGCATGGGTGAACCTAAAAATAATTATGAAACATTGCAGAAAAAGCCAGACAGAAAAGACTACATAATGTATGATTCCATTTATATGAAATTTCTAGAAAAGGCAAAATTAGAGAGTGCAGAAGCTGATTGGTGGTACTTTGGGACTGCAGCTCTGAGCAGGACTGACAGCAAATGGGCCAGAAGAGTGAGGGACAGTTCTAAAACTGGGTGGTGGTGATGGTTTCCTCAGTGTGGAAATTTACTGAAATGTGCTGACCTGTACACTTGCAGTGGTACATTTTATGATATGTAAATATTCCAGTAAACATACATGATAACTAAAAAAGAAATCCTCTGTGCTTTCTTCTCTCCTTCCTTCCTTCTTTCCTTCCTTCTTCCAATTCTTCTCTCTCCCTGTCTCCATTCCTCTCCAAACATTTGCTAACCCTCAGAAATGTTGCCGGCCCCATTCTGGGCACAGCAGTATTCATTTGTCCATTCACTTAGCAAGTATTTATTGAGCACCAACTATATGCCAGGCACTGGCTGGGGGATTGGGAATACAGTGGGGAATAAAGTGAAGTCCTTGTCTTTATGAAGCATGCATTTCACTGGGACAGATAGACAAATACAAACATTATGTCCAGAAGCCATGGGTGTTTTGAACAGAGAAGGACCACAGAGGAATGGTAAGCAGTCATTCTGGATAGAGATCAGGGCCTGAGTGGAGTGAGGGAGTAGGCCCTGTGGCTACCTATGGGAATAACAGACTGGGGAATAAGGGGACTTCTCAGGGGAGGATTTGCTCTGTGTGCTGGAGGAGCAGCAAGGAGGCCAGTGTGGCTGGATTAGGGGGAGCACCTTGAAGAGGCAGGGAGGCAGGGGCCAGATGGGGTGGGCCTCTTTTGCCATAGTAAGGACTTTGGGTTTTATTTTAAGAATAAGAAACCTTTATTTTAAGAATAAAAATAAGAATAGAAACTCCTGGATGGTTCAGAGCAGGATACGACCGCATCTGACTTCTATCTTAAAGGGGACTCTGATCCTCTGGCTGCTGGAAACAGTACACAGGGGCCGTTTGGAGGCTGATGCCTGGATGGGAGAGGACGGTGGCTGGCACTCAGCTGGCAGTGTGGCCTGGGTGAGATGTGCTCAGAAATGAGATCTATTTTGAAGGCAAGCCTGACAGGATTAGACACTGAAGAGCTTGGAGGCTAAAATGAGCTAATAATGTAGCAGGGGAAACAGCTATAAGGGTAATAGCCATAATGCACATTTACTGATCATTTACTCTGCTAAATACATCTTTTAATCCTCACTATGAGGTCGACGTTATGATTATCACCATTTTACAAATGGGAATATTGAAACTCCCAGGAGATTAAGCAATCTGCCCAAGGTCAAGCCTCTAGTAGCACATGGTGGAACTGGTCTTTGAACCTAGGCAACCCAATTCAAACCTTTTCTTCCTTCCTTCCTTCCTTCCTTCCTTCCTTCCTTCCTTCCTTCCTTCCTTCCTTCCTTTTCTTTCTTTCTCTCTTTCTCTCTTTCTTTCTCTCTTTCTTCCTTCCTTTCTTGCCTTTCATTTTTAATGCTTATTTATTTTTGAGGGAGGGAGGGAGGGAGAGAGAGAGAGAAAGAGAGAGAGAGAATAAGCAGGGGAGGGGCAGAGAGAGAAGGAAACAGAGGATCTGAAGCTGTCTCTGGGCTGACAGCCCAACACAGGGCTCAAACTAACAAACCGTGAGATCATGACCTGAGCTGAAGTTAGATTCTTAACCAACTGAGCCACCCAGTGCCTCAGACCCTACTTTGTTAACCACTCTGCCATACTAATTCTGTGTGCTGTGGGTTAAAGTAGAAGCAAACATGTGCCACGTATGTGGATGCAGGTTTGTATGAAGAAGGCAGAGAGGGCTTTCTGGAAGGGGAGAACTTGGACTACAACTTGAGAAGAGAACAGGGGTTCTCCAGGGGACAAGGTGCCAATGCTGTTCCAAGCAGGGGAGGAGTATATACAAAGTTACTGGGGCATGATCTAGTTTGGCATGCACCCAGAACAGCCTATGATTCCACAGGGGCACCTGGGTGGCTCAGTCAGTTAAGCGTCCAATTCTTGATTTCAGCTCAAGTCATGATCTCACAGTTCGTGAGTTCAAGCCCCATGTTGGGCTCTCTACTGATAGCATGGAGCCTGATTGAGATTTTCTTCCTCTCTCTCTCTCTTGCTCTATCTCTCAAATAAACTTAAAAAAAAAAAAAACAGCCTGGGGCGCCTGGGTGGCTCAGTCAGTTAAGTATCTGGCTTCGGCTCAGATCATGATCTCGCAGTTCATGGGTTCGAGCCCCTCATCAGGCTCTGTGCTGGTGGCTAGCTCAGAGCCTGGATCCTGTTTCAGATTCTGTGTCTCCCTCTCTTTCTGACCCTCCCCTGCTCATGCTGTCTCTCTCTGTCTCTCAGAAATAAATTAAAAAAAAAAAAACAGAAAAAAAACCAGTCTATGATTTCATAAGGTTTGAGCATAGGACACAGGGAAATGAGTTTGGAGAGGGAGGCAGAGGGCAGATCCTCAAGGACCTCCTGCATCTGGCCAAGGAGTTTGGAATATCTGGGCAGCAGGTGTTTCCCTAAATAGTGGATGCATGGCACAGGCATGAAGCAGAATGGTTATTGGTGATACACAGGCAAGCACTTTGGGTTAAATGGCTGTGGATTTCTTATCTATGTTAGTGTGATTAGAAAAATATATAATTATTAGCTCATCATATCTGTGCTTTCATAGATACTGCTTAGGATGAGAGAAAATTTTTTAGAAACAGTTGATTGAAAGGAAGATGCCATGTCATTAATAGTATAATTGGAAGATTATTCCTGCTGTATTATCTGCAATATCGAAAGATTAGGAACCACCTAATTGCTCATCAGTTGGAGACTGGTTGAAGAATGGGGCAAACAAACACAAAGCAGCCCTAAAAAATGACATTTTTACATTATGATATAAAACAAGCTCTAAGGTGTATTATTAAGTCATAAAAGATGTAATTTTTGCATTATGCATTGAACCATACAAGTGCATTCAAAATACATTTCAGTTATTTATTATCAATGCTTGCAGGTCATATATGTGGTGAAGATCATCATGGCAAAATATGCAAGTTGGATGTCTGACACTCATATGGAGGCAGTCGGGAGTCACAGAGGGCTGAGCAGGTGAGGAGACTTTCATAATGGGTTTTACTGAATAATTGGTTGTGTGCAATACTTGGCTTCATTTCTTTTCTTCCACCCCTTTTTACATTTATGTTCTCATTTTATTTTCATAAGACTCTTTTGGGCTGGGCCCCTCTGCAAAAGTAAGCACTGTTCATCAGAATATTTATCTGTGACATAGGCCTCAGACACCCCAGTTGTGTCCAAATGGTCTGAGCCATTGGCTGCAATAAGCCTGAGGGCTTCAGTGCCAGACCTGGTCCAGCTCCCCCTCTAAGAACAGCTTGGATGAACCCAGTCAAGTTATTTCCTTGTGTCTCTTGAGCCTCAGTTTCTTCTCGGTGCAGTTGAGATGACTATACTACCAATGTCCCAGAGATACCATGGGGAGGACATAAGATGACACATGCAAAGGATTTAGCACAGTTCAAGGAAGATTAAGGACACTTAATGTACTGCCGGCATTAAAGTGTAGAGCCTGCTTGGGTTTCATTCTTCTTTCTCTCTCTCTCTCACTCTCTCTCTCTCTCTCTCTCTCTCTCTCTCTCACTTTTTCTCTCCCTTTCTCTCCCTCTCTCTGCCCCTCCCCTGCTCACACTTGCTTTCTCTCAAAATAAATAAATAAACTTAAAAAAAGAGAAACATTCCAACATTTACCATAGTTGCTATGAGGAATGTAAAGGAGCCTTTATCCTTTTGGATTTTATAGTTTTGTTATAGAGCTCTAACATCCTTCTGAAAACAAAACATTAAACATTTTAAAAAAATTAAGCAAAGCTGTGTACTATTAGTGGAACATGAAGTTATTTCAGTAACTACACAGACAACTATCAGATCACAAAATGTCTACATTTCCCCTCTCATATCTTTCTGAGGTCTCAAGGAGAATGTCTCAGTAAGTGCTGATGTGCCTTAAACACGCTTCTAACATTTCCCAATCTCTCTCTATAACAGAGAGAGAATTATGCCTTTATACTTTATCCCTTTATACCTTTTCCTATGGCATATTTATATTTTTTCTTCATGGTTTTCTTATAATGGTAATGGATAGAAGATTAAGTCAGCTCTGGTGTTGGTATCACTTGGGTATGGAAAAACATCATGAAGGTGGGACCTGAATGACAGAAAGTGTGAGTGAGTAGTGATTCCAGAGGTGCTGGATGAATGAGATGATGTAAATTCAGAGGAGGGTCAGAGTGGCTGGAGTGGGTCAGGAAACATTTCGTGGAGGGAGTTGGGCATGATTTGGTGGTTAAAGAAAAGAGTTCCAGGGAAGGGAAGCCAGCGACATGGAATGCATTCCCCAGACCTCCTGGGAATAGGCTTCTCACACTGGTCTTCCTGTCTGAATTCCAGTGTCTCTTCCTCAATAGAAGCCTTTCCTGACCTCACTCTAGACTGGCCCCCTGTCTTATGAAAGATTCCTGTATATATCTTTGCTTTTTTTTTTTCTCAGAACACTTACCAGTCTGTAATTATGTATTTATTTGTGTGTTAATTGGATTACTGCTGGAGCCTGCTCACCATGCCTTATTACATGCTAAGCTTTTCGAGAGCAGAAATTCTGCCCATTTTTGTTACTCGTATATTCCTGATGTCCAGTGGGGTGTTTGGCACAAGGTACAGACTCAGTCATTTATCTAATCAATCAGGCCATTAATTCATTCATTAATGGTTGTGTTTTCCACCAAAAGGCAAGGAAAACAGAACTGGTCCCCAGGGGGTTTGAGTCTGTTGTCTAAAGCTTCCCAGTGCAAGTATAACATGTCTTAGAGGCCCTCATTTTATCTAAGAAGTGTAAAAGCAGGTGGTATTCTGTGGCACCATAGATCTGTTTGCTTTAATCTAACAGTCATGTTTTCAATTACTCATTGATGAAATAATTTAACTTTTTCCTTTAAAACATGTTCTGGTAAATTGATTTTCCAGGAAGACACACCATCTTCATTCTGTGGCTTCAGCCACCCCCACTGCACGCCCTATTTTGAGAAGCATGTCTTTGGAAGCCTTTTAAAATTTTTAAGCAGATTTAATAGCTGTGATGCCAACTCACCCAGGGATAAAGTGGAGGTTGCCTCTGGATTCTTTGGGTCTCTTCTCCCACCCGTCTTTGTTTTTCCAATATTGCCCACTCTTTCTGCTCCTCTTACCCAGTTCTTTCATCTTGCTCCTCTGATGCACGACCTAAAAAGTGTAGGCTCTTAGGCTTGAATCCTCCTATAGCCCAGAGGCCCTCAAACTTGAATGTACATCAGGATCACTGGGAGAGGTGGAAGGGGGGCTTGTAAAAACAGATCACCCATGTTTCTGATTCAGTAGGTCCCTGGGAGGCCTCAGATTTAGCATTCTTAACAAGTTCCCGGGTGATGCCCATGCTGCTAGTTCAGGGAGTACATCTGAAGACCAGTGTTGTCATCTGGACCCTGTTTGCTCATCCAGAGCACCTGGGCAATTAGAAGACCCCAGCTATGCAGGCTTCCTACCAGACCAAATGAATCAAAATCTCTAGAGGGAAGGCTAAGTCACTCTTGTGTTAAAGTTCCCTTGAGGGACTCCTGGGGGGCTCAGTCGGTTAAGTGGCTGACTTCAGCTCAAGTCATGATCTCACAATTTGTGAGTTTGAGCCCCACATCAGGCTCTGGGCTGACAGCTCAGAGCCTGAGGCCTGCTTCGGATTCTGTGTCTCCTTCTCTTTTTGTCCCTCCCCACTTGTGCTCTGTCTCTGTCTCTGCCTCTTTCTCAAAATAAATAAACATCAAAGTTCCCTTGGAAATTATAATGCTCTTTATAAAGCCCAGAGAAGTTGTGATTTGCTCAAGGTTGCGCAGCACAATGATACAGAGGAAAGACTACAGCCCAGGACTCCTGGCTCTCAGAACAGCGTCTTCCCCATACACTATTGTGTACCTGAAGTTACTAGACTCTTTTATATACATTAGTATATCTAACCCTTACTTGACAGATAGAAACTGAGTCTCAGAGAGGTAAAGTCCCTTTCCTGAGTAGGTGCCAATACCACCTGCATTCATGTCTGCCCTCTCTGAGGGATTATGGGAAAGGCCTAAGCTCTGAAAGCAGAAACACTTGAATTTGCACTTTGGTTCCACTGCTTGGTGAGACTTGGTCACTAGGTGAACTTGGATAAATATCAACCCTTCTGCAAGCTTTCCCCCTTCCTCTGTAAAATGGGGTTGATAGTATCTCACCCCACAGAAAGGCAAACAATGCTCTGCTCCTACATGGCCCCATGTCCATCTCCATCATCTCACACACTGGCTTCCTCACAGCTCTAGTGATATATCCTCTTACGGCCCCTCAGAGGCCAGAGGCCATTCCAGCGCCCCCTGCCCACCCTGGACCCAGAGATTCTAGAAGAAATTCCCCTCTGTCACTTTGCACATCCAGAGTTAGAAGACAGCTGCTTTAAACTAACATTGATGCATCATCTCATTTGATCCCTATAGCTACACTCCAGGGTAGACATCTTCTATCCCCATTTTCAGAGGGAGACACTGATACTTGGAGGTTGTACTGCTAACAAGGGGGCAGACCAGGAGCAGAATCCAGGATCGCCTGACTGTAGAGACCATGCTCCTAACAGGCAAAATGACCACTATGTGCCACTAAATCTGCCCACTTTCAAAGTAAGAGCAAAACCTACTCTTTTGAAAAAAATATATTCATTTCCCCAACCAAAGCAGACAACAGGAGGCTGGCATCTCCAGCCGCCGTTAGTGAGCAGAACTTGATGCCTTTGCCTCAGTGCCAGCCCTTTCCCAGCCTCCGTCTCCATCCTTCAGGGCCAGCTCACACCCACGGCCTCCTGGACAGTAACAGCTCCAGTCTGGATGCTGGGGAGCCTCTGCCAGACTTTTGGCAGCTTGGAGTTTCTTGAAATCTGGCTTCGAGGGCCACCTGTGTGCTTCATGCTGGCCTCCCCTCTCTTAACCCTCCTGGAAAACCCCAGTCTGTCAACTTGCTTTGCTCTGAAAAGCTTCTCCTCACCCTTACTCATGCACTACCCTGAGGCCAGACTTTGAGGGGAAGTGGAGGTGACTGGGTAAGGCTTCTCTGCACCATCCAGGTGGGGCTTCTGGTGAAACCCTGTGGCCTTTAGACATAGAGAAAGAATTTATTGTTTTGCAGCTAGAATGTCTTGTTCACCATTATTTTACTTCTCTTTCTCCTCTTCTTCCTCCTGCCTTCCCCTCTCTGTCTTCCCTTTCTTCCTCCTTGAGCTGAAATCAGTGACAAACTGCTTATCTCTGATGGATCCCCTTAAATTTGGACTCGCATGAACAAGTCAGTCATTGGTGGGTTCAGCATTCCACTCAAGGTCTGAGAGCTCAAAGCCTCTGACCTGTGTCCTGGTAATAGGCTAATACATTATCCTGCCTTGTAGTATTTGCTTTTTTACAAGAAGCTCAAAAAAAGCGGACCCTATAGTGACCTGTCAGATCTTCTTAACTGGCCAGTCAGGAAACTTACATTGAGGCAGGAAGGTATTCCATGTGGGTTCTCCAGTCACACCAGAAGGGTAGCTCTGCCTCATAAAGCTAACAGGAAAAAAAAAAACGTCTTTGCTTTTATAGCTGGAAGGAACCTCAGAGAAAATCTCTTCCCTGGTGGCATTTTTCATATGATGAACAGGAGACCTAGAAAAGAATTTGAACCCATGCCTTGTGGGTTCTCTCTTGTAGGTCTCTGTGCATGACTGAGGTTAGAAGGTGACACTTGGTTTCTGTACCCTTGAGCCCTAGTGATAGAGGTCAGGTGTTTCCTCCAGCTCTCTGGGGAGCCCTATCCTCCCTCCTTGCCCCATCTTCAAAAGAGTTAGGAGGTAGGCAGAGGATCCCCTCCTACCCCCCACCAGGCCCAATATCCTGTACTAAGTTGGGGCTTCTGGGGACCTCTGTCATGACTCCAGGAGGCTCTGGGGAGAGAGGGATGATCCCTCACCCTCCCCTACACGCCCTCCCTCACATGTTCCCCACTTCAGGGGAGAGAGAGGAGGAGGGAGATAGCAGTGACTGAGAGCTCCATCCAATGCCAAACATTGATCTGGCTCTGGGCGTTGTCATGGCAACAGCTCTTCCACTTAGGGAGATATCAGCTCACCACCATGAGGAGACAGGCCACCCTTTTCTCTCCTCAGCCCCCTTACTCCCTGCCCTCAGCTGTCCCAGTCACCTGTCTATCTGCTCTGGACAGTCATCCTGGGCTGCCACCAGCCTTCTCCCCTCCATCACGCTCCCCCACCCTTCCTCCTGCACTCCTGTCCTTCTCATCTCTCCTCTCCCTGCTCTCTGCCCACTAGCTATCATCCCTGCAGTTCTTAGGGCCACCTCTCTCCTGGGCACACAGAGAGATGCAAGGAATGAGAGAGGATGGAGTCTCCTCTGAGCCTGAATGCCTGAGGCAGCCTCTTCCTTCCAGCAAGCTGTATTCTCCACACCTCCCCAGCCAGCAGCATTCTCCAGGGGAGCAGGCATGATTACTAAACCACTTTGTCTGCCTGAGAGCACCTGGAGGGAGAGGAGCACAGACTTATTGTCAGACCATCTTGGGTTCTAGTCCCTGCTCTGCCGCCTATTAGCTTTGCAACTTCTGGCAAGAGATTCCGTTTCCTCAGCTAAAAAAGGAAATAACAGTATGGTAACAGTAGGCACCTCAACAGGGGGTTGCAGGGATACAATAAGACACCAGTAGCAGCTCACATTTACTGAGCCCTGGTCATATACCAGGCACTGTGCTAGGTGCCTTCTATGTGTCACTCAGTCCTCTGAAATAGCTACATTTGCTGTCCCCACTTACAAATGAAAAGTTAAAGCTTAGAAAGATTATGTAACTCACCAGTGGTTACCAGCCTGGGAGTCGTGTGGGCAGTCTTTGATCCCAGTGAGACTGAAACCAGGGCTCTTGGGTTTGAATTCTATGCTTTCTTGCACCCAGTATTAGGAAAGTGGCAAGCAGATTGTCTGGCACACAGTAGGTGGTGGATATCTATCACACCCCAACCTGGCAGTCCATTTATTACATCATTTGTTATGCACCTAACATGTCCCAGGTGTTAGAAGTACAATGATAGATTATACACAGTCTTTGTCCTTGAAAGACTTAAGAGGCTATCTAGCAGGAGACAGTTACGCAATACCAGTGGTGTGGTTATAGGGGTTTGAGCCCAGGCTCTGGAGCCACTAAGTTGGAGTACAAGGTACCAGCTGAGTGATCTTAAGCATGTCCTTGCACCTTTCTGGATCCTTGTGTCCTCACCTATGCATTGGGGCTTTGAATAGAATCTGCCTTAGAGCAAAAAATAAAATGTACACATGACCCAGCACAATGCCCAGGATAAATTAACTCCTCTGTCAGAGGACAAAGTCGGTATTTTTATTAGTAGCTCAATTACACTAGAACCAGGAGGAGGAAGTGGTCAGTACTCTTTGGAGGAATCAGGAAAGGCTACACCAAGATGGTGAGGCTCTTGCAGAATCTTGGAGGAACAGCCGTTTGCCAGGCAGTCCAGGAGGAGCAAGTTATCTAAGGCACACGATTCATCCAGAGCAAAAGCATGAGGCAGTCTAATATGTGTGTGAGGAAGGGCACACAGTGTGAATAGCATTAGCAGCATTTATGGAGTATTTTACTCTGTGCCTGGCATCACTTTAGGTCAGTGGTTCTCTCTCCTGACTGCACATTTAAAAAAACACAAAACTTGCAGAGGTTTGTGTTTGATTGGTTTTACTATGAATGCTGAGCCCTATCCCTAGAGATTCTTATTTAATTGGTCTGGGGTGGCCCAGCCATCAGCTCCTTTGGTGCTGCAAATATGAATCCAGGATTGCAAAGCTCTGGTCTCTGTGTTTTAGAAGTATTAACTCATTTAATTTCCATGACAACTCTTTGAAGTTGGTATCAAGGCTCAGGAGAAAATAAATAACTTGTCAAAAAAGTTGTAAAAGTTGAGTCAAAGCAGATCTGACTCCAAGTAGTCTCTTCACCACTATGCTGCAGATGGGGAGAAGAGTGTTAAGGGGGAAATCGGAGATGCAAGATAGAGAGGATTGTGGTTGGCTAATAGGTGACATTTGGGCAGCTACTCTGATTGACAGCTTTGTGTCCCCATCTCCTGTGACACCAGGCATGGATGTCATTTCCCTACACATATGTCCTGCATGTGCATTAGGGATCAGGACCCGTGCTGCCTTGTCCTGTCCCTAGCCCCCGTCTTAACTACGATGGACACTCAAATTTGAACATCTATATGAAACACCACAGAATGGATCTTATTAAAATGGGGTATGTGGGTGGCTTTGTTGGTTGAACATCTGACTCTTGATTTCAGCCCAAGTCATGATCTCATGGTTCATGAGTTCAAGCCCTGCTTTGGGTTTCTTGTTGACAGCACGGAGCCTGCTTGGGATTCTCTCTCTCTTTCTCTCTCTCTCTCTCTGCCTCTCCCCTGCTCTCTCTCTCTCTCTCTCTGCCTCTCCCCTGCTCTCTCTCTCTCTCTCTCTCTCAAAATAAATAAATAAACTTAAAAAACCTGGGCTAATAATCATCACCAAGAAAATCTGGGTTCTGTTCTTAAGGATGAAGAAGAAAATGTCTATTGTGCAGGTAACTAGCAGCCCCTTATATGGTTATCTTGGGCAAATGACTTCCACTCTTGGGCTCCATCTCTGCAAATATAAAATGAAGTTGGACTTAATGATCAAAGATATTCCACTCAGCTCCAAGGTAGTCGCATATCATGACTCTGTACCTAAACTTATTTATCAGTGATGTTCAGGGAAAGAGAAAGAGGCCTGATCATTCCTCTCATGCAGTACTCCAGGTGTCCTCATTCTTAGGAAGTGTCAGAGTCTATCTTGTGCCTGTCCACCCATTCATCTACACATGTATTACAAATATTTTGAGTACATGCTACCTGCCAAGTACTAAGGATACAGCTGGAAATAAGACAGATGCTCTTCTTGCCCTCTTGGAGCTTACAGTTTGTCTGGAAGACGGACATTAACAAATAATGCTCTGTGTCCTATATGTTGTGTTCAAATGTTCAATAAAGTGCTATAATGAAAGTGGATTACTACATAAAGACAATGTGGGTGTAATTTAGATGGAGGAGGGAGAGAAAATCTCCCCAAGAATTTATTTTGAAGCTGAGACCAGAAGGAGAAGGAATCAGTTATGCAAAAAGTCAGAGGAAGTGCATTCCAGACACATAGAACAGCAAGTTCAGACACAGGCCCTGAGGCAGGAAAGAGCTGGGCTCATTCTAGGAAATGAAAGATGGCCAGGTTGTCCAACTGTCACCAGTGAGCAGGAGGCTGATATGGAATGAGAATGGAGTGGTCAGTAGATATCACAGCTTATAGTACCACATAGGTTCTGGGAAGGATTTTGGATTTTATTCTAAGGATGGGGGAAAGTCGTTAATGCATTTTAGGCAGAGTTGGAGCACGGCTGACATAATCAAATCTGCATCTTTACAGAACCTCTGAATGCTGTATGAATAAAAGATTTGGAGGGAGGCAGAGTGGAAGGGAAGAGCCCTTTAGAAGGCTATTGCATCTATCTGAATAGGAGCTGAACAGGGATTGGATGGAGATGATGAAGAAAAACTGTCACTGAGAGTTATCTGGTACATTCAGCCAGCCACCCACCCATCCATTCATGCATCAGTCCACTTAACCATCCATCCATCTGTCCATCTATCTAGCTATCCGTCCATCTGTTCATCCATCTGTCTATCTGTCCATCTGTCCATCCATCCATCTACTTATCCATCCCATTTATCCATCCACTCACCTACCTATTCTAGTGTCTCTCGACGTGCCAGGTTCTATACTAGATGTGTTGGGTGAATAAAACGGCTTATTTCCTCTAGGAGTTCACAGGTTAGAAGGATAGAGAGAGACACACAAACAAATCTCCCAGCTCAGCACAGGCCATAATAGCGGTGTGTTCCAAGAGGTGTGGAAAGAGACTCTTAACCAGTGGTGATCTGTTTGCCTAGTGCCAATGGGCCACATTGTGGAGGTGAAAAGCCACAGTGTGATTTACAATTCTGGTTGCTAAGGGTGAGGACTTTTCTGGGCCACAGTGAAATAAACACATTGAGGGCAATAGCAAGACAAAGAGAAGTTGACAGCCTTGGAATTTGGCTTGGGAATAGACAAAAATCCCAAGAGAAGGTAGGAAGTAGACACATCCAGAATAGATTAAGCTTTCCCATGAATTTATCCTATACGGTCTTTCTGCATAAGTTTGAGGCCTCTTTGTTGACAGCTCATTGGTAACTTATTGGCTGGATTCTAATGGCTGTCAGTAAGAGCAGGACTGGCTATCTCTGCCTTAGGCATCCAACAAACCCTTCAAACTAGGATGCCAAGGTTCTGGGAACAGAGAAACCATGGGATCAAATCCAGATGGGTTCAGATAAGCAGTACAGTATCATGGTCAAAGATGCAGGCTTTGGAATTCAACTGCCTGGATCCAAATTCTGCCTCTACTGCCTGCTAGCTGTGTAACCTGGCAAGTTATTTAATGTCTCTGTGACTCAGCTTCCCATCTTGCAGGAGGAAAGAATTGTACCTTCCTTGGGAGGGTTAAAAGGCAATATTGCTATAGTGCTTAGATCAGTGCCTACAACATGATAGGCAGTGTATGTGTGTTTGTTAATATGATCTGCCTTTAGTTCTTTTGTTCAGCTCTGTAGACAGACTTTCAGGGTGAGACCATGTGCTCCCTGGCTTCCAGGGGACTGGAACCTGGGAATTGCCTCCAAAGGGGAACCATGGATTGTGCTGATATCAGGTGTTGTATTGGGTCAGCCAGGACACTGCACCTTTGTTCCATTAAACCAAAGCTCCTTGGAATTTTTGCCCTAATGACCTTATTTCCTATCCCTAGTGCCTTGTTACTCATTCCCAAGACTGTCCTTCTGCCTGCCCCATGTTCCAGTAGGTAGAGAGCATACTGTAGGGGAACAGGCTTAGATTTGGGAGTCAGACTTGTTTCAAAACACTCAGCTGCGTGTAGGTAATTTAACCTCTCTGAGCCCTATTGGTTTAACTTTAAAGTTGTAAATAATGATGAGCTTGAGAAATCCTGTAATAAAGTAGTTGAAGCCCAAGTTTAACTGGGGCATAGTGGAGCAGGCTTGAGGTGATAAAAGCCACAAGCGTCAGAGAGGTGTACAACAGTGGTTGAGTGTGGATACTGGAACCTGACCTCCTGGACTCAAATCTTCCAATTTCTTCTTCTTTTATTCCATCTGGCTCTGGAAAACCACATGCCCAAAGTCATGGCTCCAGAGCTGGGACAATGCTAGTGTGTTCTCCTTTGACTCTCAGCCCCGGACCTCAGAGCATCCTAACAAGCTCTTCCGACAGATGAAGGGTTGTCATCCTCCTTTAGATTTGGTAACTGGGGCACTAAGTTGTTAAGAACTTAGACCAAGCAGGTCCACCTGGTACATTCTGCTACAAAGTCTACCCAACAAAAAGGCCCACTCTTGGAAAGTGTGAAGTGGATGAATTGGGGTTCACATCCCTTTGCCAATTTTTTTTTTAATACAAGGTATATGTTGCAGAGAGAACAACATCAGAATTTGCAGATCACTGAGCTTAGAGGAGGGATAATAGCCCATTTAAGGTTTATAATTAATAATTTCAACCAATTTCTTTCAAGTTCCAGGCTCTGAGTAACCCTGGGTTCCAATCCCCACTCTACAACTCTTTCTAGCTATGTGATCTTGGATCCATTTCTTTCTTTTTTTTCTTTTTTAAAAAAAAACATTTATTTTATTTTTTTTCTTTTTTATTTATTTATTTTTTTAAGTAGTTTATTGTCAAATTGGTTTCCATACAACACCCAGTGCTCTTCCCCATAAGTGCCCTCCACCATCACCCCCACCTCTTTCTCCCTTTCCCCCTTCCCCTTCAACTCTCAGTTCATTTTCAGCATTCAATAGTCTCTCAAGTTTTGTGTCCCTCTCTCTCCCCATCTCTCTTTCTCTCTTCCCCTTCCCCGGTCCTCCATTAGATTTCTCCTGTTCTCCTGTTAGACCTATGAGTACAAACATATGGTATCTGTCCTTCTCTGCCTGACTAATTTCACTTAGCATGACACCCTCGAGGTCCATCCACTTTCCTACAAATGGCCAGATTTCATTCTTTCTCACTGCCATGTAATACTCCATTGTGTATATATACCACATCTTCTTGATCCACTCATCAGGTGATGGGCATTCTGTTCCCTCTGTGTTTGTCTGTCTGTTTTCCTTCTTAGGGCTGGATCCATTTCTTAAACTTGTCTGCATTTTCCTTGTCTGTAAATGACTTCAATTAATATTAATACCTACCTCATAGGGTTGTGGTGAAGAACTAAACTTGTTTGCCTTTCTCAGAATTCCTAGCCCAATGCCTTGAACTCAGTAGAAACTCAGTTAATGTTGTGTCCTTTGAAACTGCCACATGTAGAACCTCCAGACTTCTCTGTTGACAGTAGTAGGTGATCTTTGTTTAATTTAGTACCAGATTCTCCTCCTTTCCCCAGGCACATAAGCACAGCTTATTAATATGACCCCTAGCAGTTTTTAAGGGTTTGCTTGGCTTGGCTGGGGATGGGGTTGGGGTTGTGGAGGGAGGAGCCCATTCACCAGTGGCTAGGGGACTCTTATGCAGACAGACCTGTATTGTGAAACGTTTCCAAATTCAGTTACCAGCTGAGCAGTGAAGGTAGCTGTGTTTAGACAAGTCTTAGTTTGAACATACTCCCTGTTTTCCACTGTCTGTTTGCCTCTCAGTAGCCTCCCCCATGACCTGACTCTTCTTTCTGGAAATGAGTCGTATAAAACAGCCTTTGGGAATTAGGCAAACCTGAATTTGAATATTGTCCCTGGCACCTACTATCACATGTCACTGACTCTAAGATGGCTTTGGTTATAAAACACCATTTTTTATATATCACCAAGCTCCCTCTAAACTATGACATGCCATTTAATTGTAAAACACGTAAGTACTTTAGGTATCATTAAATGTGAAAAAATGTGCTTTTTAGAGTCACTTTCCCTTTCTAAGGAACAAGGTAAGGAAACTAACATTTAATATTTAATAAGCACCTCCCATATGCAGGCCCCTTAAGTCATATGCAATTTCATCTCATCTTCAAAGTGTGAAAACTAGTACAGGGAAACCTCACTAAAGTAGAGTCAGAGGCTAGAAGAGGGAGCCATACCACTCAATGTCAATTACAGAAGAGTTGTCAATTATAGACTCCAATAGAACAATTCTCAATAGGAAAGAATCATCAATTGCAAACCCCAACAGGAAAAGAGTACATCTCCTACCAGAAATTGACCACCCCTAGGACTCAGCCAATGAGAAACCATCATCACCCTGACCTCCTGAACTGCTTTTCTGCAAGGGACTTTCCTTCAAAACAATCCCTCCCAGCCCCCTCCTTCTCCATAAAATAAAGTTTACTCTCCTTTATTTGTTGTACTTGTCTGTGGTTTTGTGTAACTTGCATGTCCCAAAATACAATTTTCTACTATTCCCAAATAAACCCATTTTCCTTGGTAAAATAACTTCCACTTTTAAGGTTAACAGTAGTAACGCTGGGGATGGGTATTATCACCATCCCTACTTTAAAGAATAAGAAATTGAGACTCAGAGAAGTTTAGGTTTTCCTAAAGGCATATAACTCATGACTCAAGCTTGGATTGCTCTGACATGTTGCCTCCTCTGGGCTGCTTAGTAGTGAGTTCCTCATCACTGAGCGTAATCAAATATAGGAAGGATGACCACATGGTGGCAGCGTTGGAGAGTAGATCCAATCAACAGATGACTGGCACAGTCCTCTATATACTTGTAAGACACATGCACGAATCCCTATTTCACAAAGGGAGAAACAGCCTCACAGAATTTAAGTGATTAATACAAGTAAATGAACCAGCTGGGACTTGAACCAGAACTGTCTGGCTCCAGAATCCTTCTTTCACAGTCTGCTGGGAGAAGTAGAGGAGTTGAAGCAGACAGTAGACAAATAGGCAGAATTATTATAAACATAATTGTAAAAGCTGTGAAGGAAATAAACTGGGTGATATGATAAAGCGGAAATAGGTGGAGAAAGGTCTCTCTCAATTGAGTGATCAGGAAAGGACTATCAGAAGAGAGGGAAACATTGAACCTTAATACCATCCTGGCTTGAGTATTAAATATGGCAATTCATGCAATGTACTCGGCATATTTGGCGCCTAGGAAGTGCCCAATAATTGGTAGCTATTAAGAAAAGTAAAATATTTTCTCAAAGATCATCGCAGAATCAAAGGGGCAGCATGCTTTGTCCCATCACCAAAATCTAGATCTTTTCTCTCATGGAATAGGAGACAGGAAGACAATTTGGGGACATGAGAGGCTTGGCAGATGGCCCTTGACAGACTCAAGGCTACAGCACCTGTGGCAGCTGTCTCATTCAGTGTTTGGTGACTCCCCCACAGAGTGGAGAACGCCAAGGGGCTAAAAGTCATCTCTGCCTGCCGTGCAATAGCTGTGTGACCTTGGGCAAGTCACGTCTTGTGTCTAAGCATCTGTAAAATGAAGGTTTGAGTCTTCAAAATGAAGTTCTCTGCTGGCTCTAATTCTGAACACCTCCTTCTTTCCGCAGACATGTTCCCACAGTGCCCTCTCTTGGCCATTTAGTAGAGAACAGGGACTGTACAACCTCAGAAGACAGGTGCTCACTATTAGAGCCTGGGGAAACCAGGCCTGCTAACTATTTCTCCCTTGTGGAAGATTTAGAAGTTTTGGGGGGCACATACAGATCAATACACCAGGATAAGATTCAGGAAATCTGACTTCCCACAATCACGGAATTTGGGGAAGCAAAACTTGAAAGAGTATTTATTGCAGCAACAGCACCGTTAGCTAACATTTGTTTAGTGCTAAGCATTTACCAGGCATGGGCTAGATGCTACAGGTAAAGTGTTAGTATAACAGGCACAGGACCTGCTTGAAAAGAGGCAACATTTGGGTCCTGACCCAAGGGATGAGTGCTTGTCCATCCTTCAGTTGGGCAGAGGCCCTGAAGGAATATTCAAAGAGTCAAAAGTACTTGAGTCAATAGTGACTAGATACTGGAAAGTGAGGCATCTTGCAATGCTAAAAAACATGTCTGGTAAACATGTCGAAGTACAGCCACTGTGGGAAATTGCTTGACAGTATGTATTAAAGGTGAGTGTGCACACATCACCAGAAATAGGTACTTGTGCTCACTGACAGGCTTATACAAGAAAGCAGCATGCCTCAAAATAGCTGAAACAACCAATGTGCCCATCAACACTAGAAAGGATCAATAAATTAGGTCATATTCTTCCAATAGAATAATGTCAGCAGTTCGAACTGCTATAATTAAACACAACAACATGGGTCAAGTTTACAGAGATAACATTGAACATAAGAAGTCAGGCTCATGCTGGGCTCTGAATTGAGCATGGAGCCTGCTGGATATCTCCTCCCTCTCCCTCCCTCCCCCCCCCTCTCTCTCTCTCTCTCTCTCTCTCTCTCTCTCTCTCTCTCTCTCTCTTCCTTTCCCCCTCCCTCCCTCCCTCTCCCCCTCACACCCTGCTCTCACACACACACATTCTCTCTCTCAAATAAAAACAATTAACAAAAAAGACGGGTCCCTGGGTGGCTCAGTAGGTTAAGTATTAGACATTGGCTTGCATCATGATCTCATGGTTTGTAACTTCAAGCACTGCCTTTGGATCTCTGCTGTCAGCACAGAGCCTGCTTCAGATCCTTTCTCTCCCCCTACCCCCGACTCCCTTCCTCTCAAAAATAAACATTAAAAAAGTAAAAAAAAAAAAAAAAAAAAAAAGTCAAGCTCAAAAGATAGGTAATATATAATTCCTCTTATACAAAATTAAAGAAAATAACTCCTTGGTGTTAGTGGCTGGGATAGTGGTTGCCTTTGAAAGGTATTGTAACTGGATGGGCAGGAAGGAGGCCTTTTGGGGAGAGGGTACTGTTCTATTTCTTTAAGTGGGTACTGGTTGTAGGGGGTGTTCCTTTTGTTAAAATTCATCAAGTTGTACACATGAGTGCATGATATGTGTATTACGCTCCAGTAAAATACAGTGAAAGTACTATAGTAGCTACAAAGTGACATCCCCTTTTTCATCACAATCATGTTACTGTTACCATCAGCAGGAACAACACAGTCACAAATATTTTGAGGACAAGGCCTTAAGTGTTACTTTTCCACCTGAGAAATTGTAACCAGAGGGGAACACTTGACAAGGTTACCAGTTCTGCTGAGTTCCCAGAGAGGGAAAAAAGCCTGACAAGGGAACTGGCGCCCCAGGCTCTTCAGAAAAGTGCTCGAGGAACAAGGGAGGGAGAGTTTGCTCCCCAGTCATCTCTTGAGTTCTGAGCTGCGTCCCTGTTTGGCGGTTCAGAACCAGAGGGGCCCTTTCCTGGGTTCTGAACAATCAGAGGGGTTTGAGGCTGAGTTTATCAGTGGGAATCTGCCTTGAGACAGCCTCAGGCTGGGTAAAAGAGGGCTGTGCTGGGGCCAGAAGGTTTGATAGCTACAGCCTGTCAGTGACAGAGTCATAGGCCATTAAATGTAACGGAGGGGATGTTATTATCTTAATTTACAGATGGCCTGAGGGAAGTTAAGTGGCATTCTTTACTCACATATCAGCAGAAGTCAGACTGAAATAGAAATTTCTTGCCTCCTGCTTCAGTGCACTCTGGGTACTGGTTTTCTCATAGACATAAATGGGGGGTAGTATTAGATCATCTGTAAATCTTTTCTGGGTCTCCTAGTTTCTGTGACTCTTATGAGTTCCTGTTGAGTGTGGAAGGAAGCTGGAGGATGTCTCAGAAAAAGTGGTCTTTATATAATTTAGCCTTGACAGTGAATTAGTGGCTGCCACCACACACACATATGCATACTGACAGGCTTACACACATGCACACATACACTTACACACATATGTGCACACACACCTGTAAATACACATGCATAGGTCTTGCTATGATTCTGAGATAGGTTTTTAGTCATCATTGCAGAGCATCACAGGTCATGCAGGGAGGCTGTGTGGCATAGAAAGAAGAGCATATATTTTAAATTTTAGCAAATCTGAGTTCCAGTCTTGGAGTCCATCACCTTTTCACTGTGCAATCTTGAGCGAGTTATCTAATGTTCCTTATCACACCTTCTTTATCTGGAAAATGTGAAATTTGAATTGTTGACTCACATATATGCACTGAGTCAATGAAAAGAATTTGCTATCTGTATGATGTTGAGAAGTGACTTAAAATCCTCTCTGCCTCAGTTTTTCTTCCATGAGGTAGGAACAACATCACCTTTCTCAAAGGATTATTGTGAGGATTAAGTTGGATAAAAAAATGTAGAAGGTTTGGTGCACTGGTTTATACATACTAAGTGTTCAGAAAGTATTTTTCTACGTGCTAAGGAAGGAGATGGGTCCCTTCCACCTGCTCCCAGGAGTCCTGTTTCTGGAAAACACAAAGATTCTAAGAAATGGTCTCCTTTTTGGTTGCATCTAGGCAGTAAGAGGGCAAATGAAGAGAGGTAAGAAGCAGCTTAATACATTACAATGGGGAAAATAGCAGGTGATGATGATAATGATGATAGTGATGCTTTGTGCGCTGCAAAGTGAACTGATATCCTTTGTCTCCTTTATTTCCCTAGCAGCCTGCTACTCGTGTCATGAAGTGTGAGGAGTGGGAGTGCTTGCATGGGCAGTTTGGGGCCCAGAGCCTAAGGGTTCTGCCCTTTAAAATTGTAGCTCTTCTCAGTGACTTTGGAGCCAGGTTTCAGCATTACAATAAAATACGTACAACCAGATGCGTCCCTTTCCTTGTGAACCCAAATCACCATATAAAGTATTTTATGAAACAGAACTTAATCCCTCTCTCAGACAGGGAACTTTGAGGACAGATCCTTCCCTCTTCTCTCAGGCCCAGTGGAGTTCTTGTCCCTTCTCCACATCTTGCAGCAGTGTCTCTCTTGGTCTCACACTGCTGAGCTTTGGCTGCCTCGAATTTGTATGCCCTGGTTTCCCAAGCAGACCTGAGGCTTCTGGAGAGCAGGGTTGCCCTTTCCTCTTTGCATCCTCCCACCTGCCGTTCCCCCGAGGACAGAGATGCCACCTTCCCTGAATGTGAGTCAGGTCCTTTGTCACTGTCATCCTTCTAGTCCAGAACTTCTAGATGCTGGGTCCTGAGCATATTTTCACTGTGACCCCTGATTTGGACTTCTTGCCCCAGTGCTCAGCTGGACAGGACTGAGGGATGGAGGAAAGGTAAATGGGAGAGGAGACTTGAGTGGAGTCTTGGCCTTGGGGATTCAGGTCCTGGATCTTGTAGGAACATACATATATGTTTATGAATCTGTGTGTGTGTAGCATAGGATATGAATGTCCTAGTATTTTATTCTATACTAAAGTGTATGTGTCTGCATCTAAATGACCATGCATAAGTTAATGTGCATGTTAGCACCTGTGCATCCATGAATGTCAAAGTTTGTGTATGTGTAAGGGTCCCTGTTGGCAAATTGTATGTCCACACATGTCACTACAAATGTATGTGTTCCTATGTGCCTGTATGCAAGTGGGTGCATCTATGTATGGTGGTACATGTATGAAAATTAGTGCCTCTATGTGTGTAGCGGGGCTTTGTGTATAAACAGGCAGAATACAGTGTCTGTTAAAAGTATATCCTCCAAATTTTCGCTAACTAGGCCTAAGCCCTGAATTCAGCATTGAAGAGCTTTAGGTTCTTGGGAATAACTGCCTTCTTTAAGCCATGTCTAACACATTTCTAAATTAGGGATAATAGTACCTACCTTCAATATATACACTTAGAATAATGCCTGGTGCATAAAATGTACTAAAAATATTGGCTGTTACTAAGTTGTTCATGGCAATAAATATGTAAGCAACTGGGCTTGAGGGCCCAGGTGAGGATCTACATGTATAAATGTGTCTTTGGGCACCCGAGGTTGATATGTGTATCTGCTAGAATGTGTATATTGGTATGGGTGTATGAGCCCTGCACCTGAGGGTCAGCCTGTATGCATGCTTGAGTGTGACCTGCCTGTGACTGCCTCTTTGTGTGCTTGTATTCCACCAAATTGTGAACCTCGAAGATCAGGGACTGTGTTTCATTCATTATTCTACCTGGGCCCTTGGATCTGGGACATAACAATTGCTCAGTAGATTAGTGTTGACAAATGAATAAAGTAGGCTGAACATTCAGAGGTTGTTATTCATTTAGAATACCTATTTGCAGGGGGAAAAAAGCTGTAACTAGCTAGCTAGATGATAGATATATAGGTAGATAAATAGGGCGGGGGCAGAGTGGGAGAGTTAATGATAGATAGATACATACATACATATATAATAGACATATAGTTAGACAAACAACAACCAAAGTTAACTTTTGTTAAGTAGAATTCCATGTACTTTATACTGGAAGAGTTATTAAAGGTGATTATGTCCCAAGGAGTTCCAGAGCTTTGTTCTTGGTGACCCTGTAGGTTATCATAGGGTTTTTTTGATGGCCTGAGGATGAGGGAATCACAGACAGGAGAGCTAAGCCCCTTACCTAACATCAACAAGAGTCTATTAGCATTTAATGTCTGCCTATTGGATTCTCATATAGAATTGTATTTAAGGAATTCTGTTATAAATGTTAAAGACTCTTGTTCTCGTTCAGCCTCTTTATTCTGTAGAAGGAAGATGGGCCTCAGAGAAAGGAAAAAGGTTAGGGCCTCCTGACCTCTGTTTCAGATGCATTCTCAGTGCACTCCCTCCCTTGAATTGTAGTACTTATGGATTTTCTGACTTACTGGGAAACAGAAGCAATTCCTCCCAAGAAATTCCATTTTAAAGACGCCACTATTAGAGTAGTAACATCCTTTTGGGATGTCAGCCCAAGAAACATTGTCATGTGTTTGAGACCTGCCCCTTCAAGTCTGCCCCATTGGCTGTGTTTGCATCAGATAGGACCACTCATCTGGCCTCAGATGTTGACCAAGGGAAGCACTCTGAGTCAGAGAAACCACATTCCCCCTAGTGCAATTTGGATATAGGATACCAAGTGGTAGTTGGTCTCTGTTGTCCCTGAATCAGTAAGTGAGGTGAAGCTGCCATGTCCATATTTAATTCAGACATGGTAAATGAACAGGAAAAGCTAGTTTCAGGGCAGGGGGGAGTAAAGGAGACACACAAATATGTAAAGGCTGTGTGGTTTCAGGAAGAATGATAGATGTCAAGACAAACTTTGGTTTCTTGTGGTTTTCCTCATATAGCAAGGTTGTATCTTCTATTCTTGGATTTCTTGCTCCTATATCCTTATAATTAATTCTCTTTCTGCCTGATTTGATTGGATTGGGTTTCCGTTTCTTGCAAACACACTATCTCTGAACGTGAAAGCACTTGGGAAAGTCTTCTCCTGGCAGATAAACAGGCTCCAGTCCCCCGTGGCCTGGCCCTGATCTGATCATTTTCCCTGAGGCCAGCTTGGAGGGGCATAGTTGTGTGTAGCTGCAGGAAAGGGGAACCTTCTCTATTTTTGGTATCTTTGTGGAGTGTTTGGGGAGGGCCCATTAGAAATCTCAAGAATGGGACTTCACTCATCCCCCAGGTACTGCTGCTACATCCTCATGGCAGGGTCGACACAGCATTTTCTGCCGGGACTTTACAAGCATACCACTATTCACAGCTAGGGGTATACTCTGGAGTGACAGCATCTCTGCATCCAAACCAAGATGTCACTCCAGCATTTGGGTCCCAGGGTAGGTTTTTGCCTAGTCCTAGGCATGTCAAAGCATGTCTACAGTGTGCTGGGGGCAGAGGAGCAATGGGAACCAGTCATCTCTGGAGTAGAGTCTCCAAAAGTGGACCCTTTACAGTTATTCCCATAGCGGCTGTTGAGACCATGATAGAAGTACATCAGAGGACACGGGTGAAAACAAGGATCAGTCTGTTCAGTTCATCAGCAGTAAGAACAGGGGATACTTGGGAAGGAACTGTGGGGAAATGCCTTTTTTACAAGCCCATCTCCCCCACCCCCCCGACCCCCACTGACACAGCCCTTCTTCCCTGGAATTACAGACATGCTACATTTCTGGTAAAGGCTGGAGCCACAGAGGCATCTAGCAAATCTGGCCTCAAGATCCTGCTACTAAATGAGGAAGTCAGGTCAGGCAGTCCAACAGGGCCCCCGCTGTGAGAAAAAGAGGAATATAAAGGCACAGAGAGTGTGCCAGATGCCCAGCTGAGCTCTCAGAACAGTCCAGCCAGAAGGACAGGCAGGAGAAGCATGGGCCAGGCCACCAGGAACCCTGAAATGCAAGAGAGATACCTGTCAAGTGTTGGCTTTGGAACTCAGTAGCCAAAGCAAGCTTTCCTCTCTATACTCTGCTTTACAAGGACAAGTCAGTATATTTAGTATCTATCTAGCTTACAGCCCTTGGGAAATGGCAAAGGGGTCATGTGGTAAGGCAAAGCTATTGAATCATCACTTTTTCATATTCCTCTGGGCATATTGAAAGGCAATTTACCTCCATCCTCCTTTTCAGGTAGGTGGGACCATGTGATTGAATCTGGCCAGTGGAATGTGGGTAAAAATCATACATGCCATTTCTAGGCATGGTCCTTAAAACCTCCTACATGATTTTCTATGTTCTCTCATCCACGTCCAGGCACCACATGCCAAGGATCCAGCAGAGGACTTGCCAGGGATAGTGGAAGTTGCCAGAAGTTACCAGAAGGTAAGAGCCTGAATTCCTAATGATTGCAAAGCACAGAACTGCATTCCCCCAGTGATTTAGTGGGAAATAGACTATTGTGTAAAGGCACAGTAAGTTGAGAATTGTTTGTCACAGCAGCTAACATTACTTACTCTGACTAATACAAAGAGGTGGAAAGACAAAGAGGCTACAAAGCCTCTGAGGCCTGAGACTGCTTAGCTTAGGATCCTAGCTCTACAAGTAGTTGCACAGGCTCAGTTCCTGAGTCTCTCTATGCCTGAGTTCATCTGTATGCACAACAGAAATATCACTTGATAAATTCATATCAGGCATTTGGAACAGTGCCTGATACATGGTAAACACCATATAAGTACTGGTTTTGAAAACTAGACCCTAAGATGTAGGAGGGTTGGGATCATATCTCCTCTGAAAGTTACCGTATACTCAGTGTTAATGAAAGGCATGGATCCTGGATGACTGTTCCCTTACACTGGGGGGCCTGGGAAAGGCATGTGTACCCCCTCCCACTACAAGATTATAACATCTCCCCATCCCACAAATTTCACAATAACTTGCTGCTGTCCTAGAAGGGAGGGGGTGAAGAATATCATAATGTTCAGAAATATTAATGTATGACAGCCAGTTTGCAATTATGAAACAGATTGAAGTTCAGTTAATTCTAAAACATCAGAAATGTTTGAGGGAGATAGCAAACAATGAACACCAGAAGTGCCCTCTTGTGACAGTCTCATACTGCATAAGATTGATCCCCTCCTCTTTCAGAAGGCTTCAGAACCCATTGCCCACCCTAGAAATTAGTCAATTTGGCAGAGTCTACTGAAAGCCAGGCTGCTCTAGGCACTGTGCTTACCTGAACGAAATGGATGAGACTTGAGGTCTGCTCCAAGCTGCCTTTAGCCTGAGCTCCAACCCTCTCTCTGATGAGCACTACTTTTCTGAATGTTGTCTGAATAGTAGCATTAAGCATGGGCAGGCCATCTTGAGCTTATCTGGAAACTTTTAGACTGTTAACTATCTGGGTAATTAAGGATATAAAACCTTTTTCATGCCTGGGTTCACCAATATAGGTCATTTGTGTTTTGGGGAAATGGGAATAGTAAAATCTTAATAACATTGCTTTCCCTTTTGTCCAAAATACATTTCTTAGATTGGTGTCCCTGTTGAACTCCAGTTCATCTACCAAAACCCATTCAGATGTTGCCACCTGCTAATATTCATGCCTGGCCTTATCTAATACAATTAATTACTCTTCTGTGTTCTCCTCCTCTACTATTTGCTTGTGACTTATTTACTTATTGACTGTCTCATTTTTGCAATTGTTGTTCATTCTGCCTATAAGTCTGTTCCTTTATTATTTGCAAACCTGGATTCTTTTTTTTTTAATTTGGTTCAAATATAACCTTCTGTGGACATTTTTATTGTCCATTTAATCTATTCTGGTATTTATTTTTCCTTTCTACCTTATTAATAGAACCATCAAACATTGGTTGGGGACATGGCTACCCAGCATAAAGATTACATTTTCCAGGTTCCTTTGCAGCCAGGTGTAACTAAGCATTGACCAGTGAAATATAAGTGGAAGTGAAAGGTGCCAGCTTCCAGGAATGTTCCTTAACACTCAGTGATTTCTTCCATATTCCCTCCGTCCTGCTGACTAGATGACAATTGGAGCTCTGGTTGCCATCTTGGACCATGAGGATGAAGAATGTGGAAGGGTGAGCTAAAAAGAACTTGGATTCTTCATGACCTTGTGGTGCTACCCTGCTAGTCCTGGATTGCTTCTTGCATCTAGACTTCATTTACATGTGAGTAAAATAAACAACTATCTTTTTTAAGACACTATTACCCATGCTGGTAACTTTCTATCACATCACCCTCTTCTCTTAATTATCTTGCTAACTTTTTATTGCTTGCTTCCCATGCTATAATATAAGCTCCATGAGGGCAGGCACTTGGCCTGGACTGTTCATTATTATATCTTCAGCGTGTAAAACAATGCCTGGCACATGGTAGGCACCCATTACATACTTATTAAATGACCGGCCCCTGTACTACACTGTGAGCCAAACTTGGGACTGATTCATTTCCATGTCCACAGTTGCTAACACAGGCTAACTTGATGTGCACCAAATTGAAGATGAAGGAGAGAGGGTCGGGAAGGAGGGCAGGGAGATAGGCAGTAGAAAATGATGTACCTGCAATGCTGGGGGTTCCATTCATGACACCGAGAGATGGAGCATCTGGGGACAAGAGCAGAGGTTTTGGTTTCCTCAGTCATGTATCGGTGACTGTGGGACTGTCACCGTAGCTACTCCAAGTCCTCCTGGACCGAGTCACCACAGCCATCAATAGCCCACATTGTTGAGACATCTGTTGTTTAGCAGTTATATTTATAAGTACATTTCATGCATTTGAAACTTAATCCTTCCAGCAGAGGGGTTGTATCCCCATTCAGCAGATGAGAAGACTGAGGCTCAGTAGTTGCCCAAGGCCAAGTTGACCTTGTTGTAGGTAGCAAAGCTGGAATTTGAACTCTAGTCTGATTCCAAAATGAAAGCTCCTAACCTTCCAACTATGCTGTGGTACCACATGAAGCTTCTCAAGTTGAGGGCTCAGTAAAAAGGCAGGACAGCTCAAGGCAGCCTCAGTTTACTCACCTGGAGAATGGAAGTGGTAATAGTGCTTACCTCCTTAAGTTGCTGTGAGCATTCCATGTGACAGTGCATATAAATGTTTTGCATGGTGCCAGCCACATGTGTTATTATTAATAGTATTGTTGTTATTAACATTACTGTGTCCTAATTTTTTTAGGACAAAAAAATTGCTTTCACTCTTTAGGGTTTTTGGACTCTTCCTTCCAGGGGTAATAAAAACCATAACAGTGCTGCTAACCCATGGGTAGGATGGGTGAAAATTTGTGGGGCAGTTGAAAAACTTCCCCTATATCAGGCCCCAGAATATTGTAACTGGAGTTTTAAAAACATAGTCATTCACCAGAAAATAAAGTTGGGTTAGGACTTAGACTTCACTCAAAAGGGGCTGAGGAAAGGGACCTGAAGGAAAAATAAGGGAAAGGACACAAGATTTGTATCAATCTGAGCTGGGTGAAGTTCTGACTCCTGCTGCTCATGAGCTGAGTGACGTGGGGTGAGCCACTTAACCTCTCTGAACTTCAGTTTCTCACCTGTAAAATGGATGCAGTCAGGAGGATGAAGTGAGAATATGCATACTGAGCACTTAGCATGGTTTCTAGCACACAGGAGGCCCAGCACAAATAGCAAGTGGTATTATTATTACCAAAGCAGCTCCTGGAAAGATAGATTCACTGTCGGGGGGGCTGCAGTGAGGAGGCTGAAAAGGCTCTAGATTGTGATGGTGATGACGCCAGTGATCTGTGATTAACTGTCAGCACTTGACCAGCTGGTCATCTCACCAGAAGTTGACCACTTACCTTTCCGAGTGATGGGTCCCAAATCTAGAACCTGGGCTGGGTTAATAGCCACTACTTCACTACGGAGGTGACTTCTTGAGCAAGACTGTGGGGTGAAGAAATCTCATTATACCAACATGTAAAGGCATGGTTGCTATCCAGGCTGCCCCTGCAATAGGCATATCTGGTCCAAGAATGGGACCCCACCCACCTTATGGCCTTAACTCTGAGGCTGTGGTTTTCTCAGTCTAGAGAATCTTCACTGTCATGTCACATAAACCCAAGTTTTAATCTCATCTCCACCCCCTTTTAGCTTTCTAATTTGGGACTAATAACTTCACCTCCATATTACTATTAAATAGTGCTTTCCTGGTTGTGAAGGTTAAAATGAGTATGTCTGCAACACAGAGACACATAGAAAGCACTCACCAAATGTCAAGTTACTATAGGCAGAGCCAAATCAGAGTGAAAAGCCTGGGCAATGGAGGTATATCTCCTCTCTGATGCTTTCTAGCTGTGTTGCCCTTGGGCAAAAGACCTGAAGCTCAGTTTCCTCACTGTACAATGAGGTCAATAAAGAATCTACTTGAAGGGCCCTTATGAGAATTAAATTAGACAAGGCATATGAAAGTTTTAGTGTTATTCCTGACAAGGAGTAAGCACTAAAAAAGTCAACTATTATAAATCATTCAAAATATGTCTTGTGCCAAGGAAACCTCATGGACAGCCTCCTTCATCTAGTCTGCTTTCCAGGGACACAATAATTGTGTACACGTGGGCTTTTTGGAGGCTGAATGTCCATCCATTCATACTTTTTTCTTTCTTCTCTTCCTTCTCACTTCCCCTCCCTCCCTTCTTTCCATCCATCCATAATTCCAATAAATACATCAGGAGAGCCTACTAGGTACTATGCCCCATGTCAAGCTCTGAATAATTCACTTTAAAGTGGTACTCACTGGCTGGCACTGTTCATTAAGGGAATCGCAGAGATGAATCTCACAATGCAGGAAAACTAGGTCATAATTTCCAGCAAACATGAACATCTGAACTGAGAACCGACTTTCTGAGGACACCCCATTCTCCTCCACAGAGATGGTGGAATCACGTTGATTTGGGCAGCTGTGAGGGTGACAGGGGTGAGGGTCTAACTTCTAGAGCAGCTCAAGGGACCTGAGGCCCTTGGCTATATCTTTAATCTGTATCCAGTATAAAAACATCATCAAAGAGAATTAAAGAGTTCCCTGTTCTCCTCCCCCCCATCCATCCTGACATAGACTTTCATTTTTCTGGGTTTCCTCCAAGGTGTTTATCATCAGGACATCAGTTTTGCAGGGTACAGTCTCTGAGGTGAAATAGACTGCTTTCAATTGCAGCTAGACCCACTTTCTAGTTAACTCATCATGAGCAGGTGACTTAACCTCTCGGGGCCTTACTTTTCCTATCTGCAGAGTGGAGACAATAATCTGTCCCTCCTGGGGTTGATGTGAGCATTTAGTGACACAGTCCATGGACACTGCTTACACATAGCTAAACTCATTGATAACTGTGAGCTAGTATGGTTTGAATCATGATCTAGGATATGCATTTTCCCTTTGTTTTTTTGCCAGGTAACAATTTCAATGATATTTTGCCCCATAATGCTTGTCATGGTGTTTTCATGTTGGTTAGTCAGTGTTAATAACTGTGTAATAGTCCATCATTACTTAATAAATCCCTATTTTTGAATTATGAGTGTATAAAGGATACTGAACTGAAAAATAATTGGCATTTCTTTACCTTGTCTGCCTAATTTGTATTAACACTTTAGGCTAAAATTTCAGGAGTGATATTGATAATTCCTGTGTCAAAGGGGATGGTCATGATCTGTAACACCAAATTATTTTCCAAAAGACGTAAGCCAGTTAACCCAACTGCCAGGCAGGGTCACAGTGATCACTTTCAGGCCAAACCTTGTTCAGGCCAAAAAATAACCTAGAGTTGCCCATCACCTGTTTTTGATAATGAAATATTTCACAGGGTCGGTCTTGTCTTTAGTGGGCGTGGCGTAGCAGTTCCTCAACAATAGGTTGAACTGGGAGATGTCCCCTCTCTCCAAGATGGCACCCACATAGAGCATGGATTCAACACCCAGCACAGCTGTAGCCCCTTCGTAAGGAGACGTGTAGTTCGAGTCTTGGAACAGGGCCATCCTGACAGTGAACTCTCCTGCCCCATCCATACTGACGTTCAGAGAACTGAGAAGAGGAAAGCCATGAGAGTTTCCATCAGTGAGAACAGGATAAATCTAGCCCTGCACTTGCTTGAGGCTATGAAGGCAAAGGCACATCTTGGATCCCTAAAGAACTGTTTAATCACCCAGTTAAGTCAAGCATTTAGTATTTCCTAGGCACTAAACTTGACAAGCACACGAGTGTGTTTCCAGGATCTTCACCAGTTCTCCCCACCTCACAGATCACTCATATCTCCTTCACTCAGAGGGTAACTGCAAGTTTACACCTCTGTCTTCCCTTCTGTACAATGGGACCAGTCCTGTGGGTTCACCATTTTTAGCAGCAGATCTCTTCCCTCCACCCCACAGTCACCAGTGAAACATCATTTTAAAAGAGAAACAGCTTGGGGCGCCTGGGTGGCTCAGTCGGTTAAGCCTCCGGCTTCAGCTCAGGTCAGATCTCATGTTCGTGGGTTCGAGCCCCGCGTCGGGCTCTGTGCTTACAGCTAGCTCAGAGCCTGGAGCCTGCTTCTGGTTCTGTGTCTCCTCTCTCTGACCCTCCCCTTCTCATGCTCTGTCTCTCTCTGTATCAAAAATAAATAAAATATTAAAAAAAAGAAACAGCTTTAATTTCATTTGTTTTTCATTTCATTGTTCATTCATTTCATTTTCATTGTTTGAAACTTGGGGCTCTGACACAATACAATCTGAAAACCATTGAACTAGAAAATCTCCAATCCTAGTCCTGCTCCTCTATGAGCCCAGGAGGTAATGAGGGAATGGGAAGGGCACCCTAGAGTTCCAATACCCTCAGAAAGTCCCCAGTGAGTCTAGGAAGGCTGAGGAATCCATTCTGCAGGGCACCATGTCAGGCATAATGAGACAGCAGTTACAAAACAGATGAAAGCCTCATCCCAAATGTACCCCCACCCAAATTGCTATTTGGTTCTATTTCTAGTGAATTTGATGTGTTTATCCAATCAAAGCTGATCCTGGCTTAGATCCCACATCTGCAGGGAAGCCTTCCTGCTCCCACCATCCCCACACTACCAAAGCTAGGTCAGGAGCCCTTGCTCCCTGAGTCCACAGCGCCCTTTGCTTCTCCCACATTGCATTCATGTCACTTGTGAGTAATGGTTTATATAATTAGTTGCTTAATTCCTTTCTTCCTCAAAATTAATGAAACCATGGTATGCTTTTTGTTCCTTAGCATATTTAATTAACATTATTTCATGTTGCTACATTGTTTAACAATAATAATCTTTAACAGCTACAAAATATTCTACTTCTGCTTTGTGCATGCTGAACATTAATCTATGATCCACAAGTATCTGCAGAATGAATGACAGAAAGAGTGAGAGCTCCTGAAGGAGGTAGGCAGCATCCTAAGGACATCATAAGCTGTACTTGGAGTGAATGTGATCAATATCAGGGTTATGGGTCAAAGGTCAAGGGTCAGTGCCTTACCTTACAATGGGATGCAGGACAGTTTGGAGGCTGACTTTCATGTCCAGTGGGTAGGCACACTGGAAATTGATGTTGAGGATGGTGTCTCTGATGATGAAAGCATTGGCCAAGGAGAGGGTGTTTTTGTAGATGGCATGGGTTCCATTTCTCTTTGGCATAAAAACAAGACCACATATATGTTTATGTGTGTGTAAATGGAACTCAGGCCTGCCTGATTGCAAGGTTGATGCTTTCAATCATGCTGCCCCCCTGCCTTCTGATTGCAAGGAAGCACAGGGGCCTCCTGCCCCACTGGCTATGACACTTTATGAGAAAGGGAGTGAGGATCCCAGATTGAGAACCAGAACAGTAATTTTTGGCCCATGGGGAGAATCAGCAACCACCATGCTTGCTCCCATGTTGACCCCTCCCACATACCCCTAATTAAAATAATCATAATTATAGCTTACATTTATTGAACTCAATCAGCAAACATGCTCTAAGCAACATATTTTTACATGAACCAACATGTTCACAAATGCGTAATCTCACATTTGGCCAAGACCCAGAGAGGCTAAGTGACTTGCCCAAGGTCTCACAGTTACTGAGACGGGTTCCACAGCTCAGCTCCCACCCTCTGGCAGCAGTGGTACAAACACCACTCACCTCCAGGATGTTTCCGCAGGCCCTAGCCTGGGTAGGGCTGGTCACAGACATCCAGTTTCTTTCCTGTCTTTGCACGGTACTGCTGCAGTTCCCATCGTGCAGATAGGCAATGACCTCGTCTCCAAAACCAAGGCTTCCCAGTATACACTTGTCCAGTGACACCTTGATCTCCCTGGCCCCACAGTCCAGCTGAGGCTGCAAACTATGAACATCTGGAAAGTTGAGAAGGGGATAGATGGAGTGCACAGGTCTCTGGAAGCAGCGGGCAGAGCCCACATTCCCTGCCCTTTGGAAAAGCCACCATATCCACCAGGGGGCAGTGTAGACTAGTGGGTACTTGGGATTCAGGCCCAGGCTTGTGGTAGATAAGGTTGGCAAAGTCCCTGGCCCATAGGCCAGAAATCCCATAGGATTTCTAAGCATCCTGTGTGCAGGCAGGAGGAGAGCTTTCATGTCTCCGGAATCAGGGATTGGGATTTCTGGGGATTGGGGTCTTTGGGGAAGCGGGACTATCCTGCATTCCAGACTAGCATCAAAGCTAGACACACGCTACTCCGACTGCTTGTCTTTGTGAAGCCAGTACATCTGACCAGGTTCATAGCCATTGTATTTAATTCTTTAGTTCATTCACTGATTCATTCCATCCACTCATTCATTCATTCATTCATTCATTCAACATTTATTCAACAAATATTGCTTGAGCATTTACTGCCTGCACTGTGCTAAGTACTGGGGATACAGTATTTGTCAAAACTGACAAAATCCTCACCCTTCTATAGAGAGCTAACATACTCATAGGGGAGATGGATAGTAAATTAATAGAAATGCCATTTCTATTATATTCATGAATTCATAGATTCAACTACATTTACTAACCACCTTCTCCATGTGAGAGGCACATTTACCGCAAAAATAAACATGGACCCAGCCCAAGAGGATTCCTTGGTCTTGTCTAAGAACCAACATGTCAGTAGCTCATTATAATGCACCATGGGGAAAGTACTAACTGAAGTATGTGCTAGGTATAGAGGGAGGAACAAGAAGGCGTATCTGAGTCTGTCAGTTAAGTCTGAGAAAGATTCACAGAGGGCTGGAACTTGGTAGAGAGTAGGAGAGTAGGAGGAACAGGCATATATGGCAAGTGAGGGCACCACAGCAGAGGCGATGGGAGAGGATGGTGTGTTTATAGACATGTGGAGCTCAGAGGTACAGGAACTTAGAATGGGTGAGGGTGGAGTGCAAGAGATGGAGGAGTAAGCAAAAAAGCCAGATCACAAAGGGGTTACTCCTGGAAGTGAAGGGGACTTGCTTAGTAGCCACCATTTTAGAGTTGAGGCAGGCCACCTGCTTGCCCAGTCACCTGACAGGACCTGCCAAGGATGCCCTAGGACTCTCCCGGTACGGAGAGGGCATCCTTTAATCCTGACATCTGATTCTGATTCTGTGATGGCCACATCCCAGGAAACAACTCTGACCCTCTTGCGGGCTCGTCTACCCAGTGAACAGAGAGAGAGAGACTTCATGGAGAGCGGGGCTGTTTTCTTCCAGTTTCCTGCCCCTCATCCCTACCCCACTCCTGCTGTGCACACTCATGCGTGACCTGATCCACATTCCAACAAACATATACTTGTTGTTGCACTCCCCCCCACCCCGGGTAGAACACTTTCTCTTCCACAGAGGAAGTAGAAGTGTGCTAGGAGTGTGCTCAGAGGAAGGCATGCTTGTGGCAAGGGCAAGAGTCTAAGGCCCTTATTAGAGTCCTAGGAGGAAGGAAATAATTAATGGGAAGCTCATCCATCACCCATCCAGGGCTTAGGGCTTGTTTATGGCATTTCTTCTCATGGGTTATTTGCCTCTGCTTGTTTACCTCCTGGGATAAGAACCTCATCACCTGCCAAGCCTGCCTATTTGGACTGCTCTGATTTAATGTTCACGATTGCCCTGTATGGTAGTTGTTTTTACTATTATCCTATTCCTGTTTTACAGATGAGGACATTAAGGCTCAGAAAGTGTAGGTGTCTCCCAGTTCTCAGAAAGCTACTAAATCACAAATCCAGGACTGGCACGAGAGTCTGCCTTTGTCTGTCACATGTAGATTCTGCAGATATTTGAATACAGCTCCCACACTAGCAGAGTGCCTATCCTTAGTACCTTTGCCCCTTGTGGGTCAAGCTGGCCCATGCCAGAGCTACTTTCTGAGACCGTGGTCCAAAGACTGATCTGGCAATTTGTTGCATGCCTGCTCTTCCATCCTTGCAAATGGTTTTGAGAACCTTCATTCCCTGACCTCAGTTCCATCCCACTGACTCTGGTCTACACCTGGTCCTGACCCTCTAAAGCTCTTTCCCTGCTGCCCCACCCAGCCTCTAACAGCACTATTCCCACTGCCCTGCCCTGCTGGGCCACTCACCAGAGATGTTGAGGTCCTGTCTGCAGAAACAGTCCCATGTGCCATTGAGAAAGCGGCATTCCTCTTCTGGGCGGCAGGTGTTCTCACACCTCTCCTCTGCAGTGGAGGGGTCTAGGGGTTGAGAGCAAGGCCATCTGAGGCCATCAAGGCCACCTTTGTCATTCTACCAGGGCACAAAAGTCCCACCCAAGGCTGTGCTACATATAGTGGAAGCATCAAGCTTCATACTCAGATTTTCTGACCCCCAGTCCAGTGAAATGAGAACCCAGAAACTGCCATCTAAGGCTTACTGTGTGGCAGACACTGTTCAAGTACTTTCCACACATGAGCTCATTCATTTCTCCTGGTAACTGTATGAGACTAAATAGAACAATGGTTAGGCATACAGATCACAGAACTAGAGTTCTGGAATCAAATCCCAACTCCATCATGTTCCTGCTCTGTGACATTGGGAGAGCTGCTTAACCTCTCTGTGCCCCAGACCTCTCATCAGGTATAGTTATACAGTACCTATATCTCATGAGGCTAGTGTGAGGATTAAATGAGTTAATAGTCTAAAGCGCTTTGCATAGGAGCAGGGACATGATGCACTGGCTGTTAACTTTTGCCATTATCCATTTTTTCAGATCAGAAAATCCAAGCTCAGAGAGGTAAGTTAAACTGCCCAAATGGAATCTAAATCTGAGTGAGCCTGAGTTCTTTGTATTATGCTACACATATGGTCTATCAGGAGATTTCACCCTCCAATCTGAGTTTCTGGCCTTACTTGAAATGTTTAGAAGGCTGGCAACCTTGGGTGACATCCCCACTGAGTGGTAACTAGCAGGAGCTGAATGGAGGCTGCTCTACTTAGTCTCAGGCCTGCTCCACTCACTCTGCTAGTGCCTGGCAAGTCGCCCAGTAGCTGCCTCCAGCTCTCTGCGGCTCACCTGTGCAGTATCTGAGATTACAGTTGGAGGTGCCCTCCAGCTGGTATACGTAGAACTGGCCTGGGCAGGCCTTCACCAGCACCTGGCTCTTCCAGAGACAGCAGTTGTCACTCCAGTGGGCACAAGCAGTGCGGGTGACAGTGCCCTCGCCGAGTGTGGGGTGGGTCCCATTCAGCCACATAGGAGCATCTGTCTGGCAGCGGTGTATTGGGACACAGGTCTCTGGCATCCTTGTTCCTCCATCTCCCACAAAGCGGTACCAGCCACTCTTGTTACTGTCACACAGGCTGCCTTGTTTTGTGTTCTCTGTGCTTCGGGAGGGTTCGTCCAGGCGGACGTAATTCTGGCAGGGGTCATTGGACCTACTGTTGGTGAGATTTCTGTCACCTGTGTGACAGGGAAGGGAAGCAACAGTGTGTTTGGGTTTATTGAGCATCCTCAGAGCCCACAGGATTTTTATCCCCCCACTCCCCCACAAACTCTGTTTTCAATGTGCTTAAGGACCCTAATGAGGACGTGAGGCACACAGCCCATTCATTAAACATCAGCTTTCATCATCTTGGAGTCAAAATAATAAGAACTTTGTGATTTTATAGGCATTAAGAACACTAAGGTCTCCACCCTGCACAATTCCAAGGGGCATCCTTCACATTGAGCTTGGTGCCCTCCCCTAGACTCTAGAGTTGTGCAGTGCTCCCCTGTGCAACCATATACTCTGGTCCTGTCTGACTATGTATTATAAATGCAATGCAGGCTCATTAGAAAAAACTTCAAATGTCATTAAAATGAATAAAGTAGAAATGAAAGTTGTCATAAGCCCATTCCATTCCCAGAAGTATCCATAAATTACGTATAGTCTTCAGACTTTTTTCTATCCATATGTTTAAACTATAGGTGTTTTTTTTTAAAAAGGGGTTTAGTTCTATACAGCTTAAAATTTTTTTTAATGTTTATTTATTTTTGAGAGAGAAAGAGAGAGAGGGAGGGGCAGAGAGAGAGAGGGAAGCAGGTCCCAGGCTCTGAGCTGTCAGCACAGAGCCCACAAACTATGGGCTTGAACCCACAAATTGTGAGATCATGACCTGAGCTGAAGTCGGACACCTAACTGATGGAGCCACCCAGGCACCCCCTTTTTTTACAGTTATATTTCTTACTTAATATATCATAGACATTTCCCTATTATCAATAGATACAGATCTAACATAAGATTTCTCAACCTCAGCACTACTGATATTTGGGGCTGGATAATTCTGTGTTGGGGTGGCGTAGGGGAGGGGCATCCTATGCCTTATAGGATGTTCAGCAGCTTCCTTGGGCTCTTCTGACTAGATTTCAGTAGTTCTTTCCTCCTGGAATTTGTCTCCAGACATTGCCCAAATCACCCTCAATGGAGAGCCACTGCTCTAACGTGACCCTTTCTGATTTTGCTGATCTCATGGTTTTTAGCAGATTCAGGAACTATGATGTGTGAAGAAGCTGAGAAGTGAAGGAGTGGGCTGGTCATGCTGGGTTTAGCTCCACCCCTGCTGGCTGATGACTTTGACAGGTGGTTCAACTTCCCTGAGACTCATCTTCAAAACAACACCTTAGATAGTGGTTCCCACACTCCCTCCATTCCTGTGCCTTGAGCCGCGGTGTTTGCCACATCTGTATCCCCTGTCCTGTTATCTACTTAATATGTTTCTTTCAGTGCTTCTCTTTATAAATTTGTTTCATCTTAAGGAATAATATCTGTGATACCATAGCTGTGATGGTACACTAGTTACACATGAAAAAATATACATAGCCATGAAAAAATTCTTTAAGAGTTTGCCATGCACTACTGTAGTCCTCCTGGAATATGTCCCCTGTTTTGAGAAAATAAAGCCCTAAAACATTGCTAGAGAATTAAATGAGGTAATAGGTATAAAAAGCCAAACATAGCACCTGAGTCCTAAGAGGAGTTGAGGTTGGTTCTCTCCTCCAGTTCTGATTTATTGAACACTGTGAGAGCCTGAATTATGGACCAAGTACACACAAAGGATCACATTCTTGTAATACAGTAGAGGGAGTTTTTAGAAAAGAGATTTTCAAGACTTGATTATATATATGCTTGTTTTAAGGAAAAGAGTCATTGCACTTGCTGTTCTTGGATTATTTTCTGCACACACGATGTGTTGTCCCAAGGGAGACCATGAGCTGAGCCCCTCCACAGGTCATACAGGTAGAGATTTCACCCTGGTGTTGAGCCTGAGGACCCCTCCTGTACTTATCTAAGGTGCTCAATCCACAGATCTCTGAATGGATCCCCAGGAAATCACTACCTGCAGTCCTTTCTTTCTACAATGAGCAAACATACAGAGGAAGGAGAAGGCATTTGCCAAAGCAGGGGCACAGAGTGACTGGGTGATTCATGTCCCCATGAATCTATGCTGTCTGTACTCCACATATCTGGCCGTAGGAAATTATATTAACTGACTCCATTGTCCTCACATCAGAGATTTCCGATTTGACTCTTTGAGAGATTATGGCTACATTCTGGTTTTTTATTTCTCTCATCTTGTTTTCCTTGACTTCTGGCTGCTGAGTCTCTGTTTTAGACATGACCTTGTTCTCCTCACTGACCCTGAACTGCCTTCTCTGCACTCTCCCTCTCCCCAGGTATGGTGGGCCATCTGAGATGCCAGATGAACAGAGCACATACCTTGCTGTTCTGTAGC
Source organism: Suricata suricatta (assembly GCF_006229205.1). NCBI lineage: Eukaryota > Metazoa > Chordata > Mammalia > Carnivora > Herpestidae > Suricata > Suricata suricatta. Next base: position 14,921,530 of record NC_043707.1, read on the forward strand.
TGTCAGGGTCAGAATGCAGGAGGCCAAGGCCAGCCACAAGATATAAGAGCCCACCATCCTTTCCAAAGTCTGGGATGTCCAGGTCACTCAGCAGCATGCAGACTGTCCATGCAGCTAGGGGGAGGGAAAGGCCCAGATACAATCAGGGCGATAGAGATCATTCCTCTGTTTATAACGGTTAGAAGGAAATTCACATTGGTCCAGCACCATGACTTGTACTCAGCCCCTTGCATATCTTATTTCATCTAAGGCTCTGAATAATAGTACCTTCCAGGGAAGGTACTGTTATTGTTTCCATTTGTGGATGAAAAGAGAGATGGGACTCAGAACATATTTATCCCAGAAATGTTTACTGAGCTCCTCCTGTGTGCAGGCACTGTGCTGGAAGTTAAATAGCTTGCTTAAGGCCACATGTTCTCAGAAACAGACCTATGAGTTCCTTCATGAAGGACTGTGTTGTTTTAAAGCAGGTGTGACTTGCAGAAAGGAGGTGGGAGTAATGAGAGTAGGAGGCTTGACAAAGGGATGAGGTTGACATCAAGAGAACCAAAAGCAAGCTCAGAGCTGAGTGGCACCGTGGGACGTTCTAGAAGGGCGTAGGTTGGTTCTTGCTCAGGTAAAAGTAGAGACTCTGGGAGACTGGATGGAGGAGAAGATTACAGAGTTGTGAGTATCTACAGACAAAAGTAAAAGTAGCAGCTGCTTTCTTAGTTCTGTGTATCAAGCACTGTGCTAAGAGACTCTTGAAGCACCTTATATACGTGTAGGTTTCTGTGAGGGTGGGACCACGTCAGGCTGAACCCCATATTGCTTTCTCCTAGGACAGTGTCTGACACATAAAGGGTACTCAATAAAAGTCTGAGCAGTTAAATGAATAAGAAAAGAAAATGGGGGGTAGGGCAGCAACAAGGAGCTCTGAAGAGCCTGCCAACATTCAAATTAGTAACATTCCCTCTTCTGGAAGACTTTCCTCGAATGGACAAATCTGTGATGACCTCTTAAAGCCTCTGGAAGACTCAAGTTGAAGCTAGAGATGTTTTCTGGAAGGGATATAATGAATATGTTGGAGAGCAGCCAGGTATGGTAATTCTTAGGGATGAGATTCCAAGTAGGGACCTGTGTTCCTGGAGGAGGGGCAGGGCGAGGAGGCATGGGGGATGGCATCTGTAGACCGGGAGTAGCCAGCAGGTAGCTGGAATTGTGGTTGAGTTGGACTCAGTGGTATCTGTACCAGTTGATAAGGCAGGATCCACATTTCTTGCTCTTTCTGAAAGTTTCCAGAAATAAACAACCCTAGCATACCCAGTGGGTCAAAGATGGGAGGGAAGCACCCACAAGATCAGCAGAAAGCCTGCTGGGGCTTGAAGTAAGACTTACCTTGGGGTAAGAACACAGGGTGGTCCTCCTCTGGCCAGCCGTGAGAAGGTCTGCTGTGGACCATCCTTTTATTGCATTTCTCCACCCACGTGGCTCTCTGTGATTGGTGCTGAAGTAGGACTGGAGTTAATCTCCCAGGTATACATTGATCTTGTTGGGTGCATGTAGGTAAGATAAGTGACTTACCACAGAAAATAGTGGAAGGATCTGTACTCCCCATCACCCCAAATAAACCAATGAAGCTGGGGCCATATTTATTACCAGAAACCAAATACTAATTAAAAGAGAGCTTAATACCCAAAGGGAAGTGAGAGAAATCAAATAGGCACTTGTTTGCACAATGGATTTCCAATTGTACCTTGTGTTCTTAGCTAATCACCTTAGAACACTTCTGCTTTCTAGCTGGATGCCATTCCACTCAGGGCCAGTTAAAGCAAGAGAGTAAATAAGGAAGTGGGGGATGGGTGTTTCCTATTTTTGGCCCATAGATTTTATACACCTTTAGATACTCAGTGTTGAAGAATCTGGGAAGGGCCAATTTGAGGATGGCGAATCATGGAATATCAAAGGACAGACAAGGCCCTCAGACAAAATAAGTGTCAGAATCACCTCTTCTCCAATCCCTTCTGAAATGTGGGCTATGCTAGAGATCTGAAGGTATGGAAATGAGAGGAAGCCATAGACCTTGGACTTTGACGCATCAGACTTGGACCCAGCTTATGTGGCATGGTATTGTGGCATTAATAAGGGAGTCAAAACTTTTGTAGAACAAAGGGTCACTTCCCCTTTTGTGTTTCTCTGGGACTCTTTAAGGAGCCCAGGCTATTGGGGGCAGGAAGTACAGAGGTCTTGGCATTGGTAACACCTTCCAGCAAAACCCCAACCTGGCCAAAGAAAGGTTCTATAAGCTACCTTCTCTACTCCTTTTGCATTTGGAGAAAAATCCCCTAAATGTGGAACTTAATAACTAACAAAATATAGGGTTTCAAAATTCTTCTGGGCCTACAAAACAGTCATTTACCCCATCCCTTTTCTGACTCCTCCATTCCAGTCTGAACTGTCTCTCCACCCAGCTGCCTGCTGGACCTCTCTCCTTGTGCTAAGATGCTTGAAGTGTTTTCGCCTCAACAGGCTCAAATCTGAATTTATCCATTCCCCAGACTCTCCATTTTCATTGCATTGTCTTTTTTTTTAAGTTTGTGTGTTTATTTAATTTATTTATTTTGATACAGAGAGAGTGAACCAGGGGGTGGTCAGAGAAGGAGGGCAAGAGAGAGAATCCCAAGCAGGCTCATGCTGTCAGCACAGCCGGAGGCGGGGTTTGAACCCATGAACTATGAGATTGTGACCTGAGCTGAAACCAGGAGTCTAATACTTACCCAACTGAGCCACCCAGGTGTCCCCATTGTCTGTCTTAATCAGTGACACTACTATGCATCTGGTCACCCAAGCTGGAGACCTGGCTCCTTCCTCTCTCCCTCAGGCTCATATTTCTGGTAATGATCACAACTTGTCACTCACTTTTCAAATATTGCTTGAATCTGTCTTTCCATCTTTAGCCCAATTTCACCAACCCTAATTCAAGCCAACATCATCTGATAAGGGTGATTTTAACAGCTGCCTAGTGGGTCTCCCTGCTTTCATTCTTGTCCCCTTTGATTCTGTTACCTTCCCTTCAGCCAAATGCCATGGTATCACCTCTCAGCTTTATCCCCCACTCCTGTAACTTCCTGCTTCCTGGGATCTGACTCCTGGCTCCTACCTCATCTGTAGCTTCTTACCCACACATTCTGTGCTCCAGCCAATCTGTGGCTCTATGAGCTCTTACCTTCCTCCAGCCTTTTGCATGTGCTATTCCCTCTGCCTAGGTCATACTCTTCCCAGCCTCCTACTACATATTTAAGTCCACCTTCCCCAGGGAGACTTTCTTGAACGTCACAGGCTCCCAGTGCTTCTCTTCTCTGCTCCTGTGCCTCTCTGGGATGATTCCAATTCCACTCAATTACCGACTAACTTATTTGTCTCCCTTGAAGGCCTTAAGATCTTTGTGAACAGGGATCCTGTCTTTGCAGTTCTAACCAGCACCTAGTAAGTACTTATTGGGTAAACAAATGGGGGAAAAAAATCACAACATGCTTGCTTTAGGTCTCTCCTGGAAATCATGCCTCAAAATTTATGGCTGTCTAAGTCTTAGTAAAACCTTACTGAGAAGACACAAGATTGTGCCTCAGGGCCTTTATACTTGTCTGTGATGTTCTTTCTCGGGTACACCTCTAGTTCGTTCTCTTCTCTCAGCTTCTGCTTATCAGAGAGACTTTCTCTGACCATCCTACATAAAATAACACCTCCATATCTTTATTCTCTTTTCCTTGTTTTTTGCCCCAAAGTGCATGTCACTACCTGATATTTCACATAGTTACTGTTTATCCCCCGTTTTAAACATAAGTGCTTTACCAGCAAGGGCTCTGTTTTGATTACTTGCTGTCTCCATGCCTTTAGTGCCTGGTGTTGAATTGATGCTTGAATTATCTATTGTGTGTTGAGTTAATACCTAACTTATTAAGAAAAAAAACCCCAGAAATTAGGCGCACCTGGGTGACTCAGTCGATTAGTTGTCTGACTTGTGATATTGGCTCAGGTCATGGTCTCATGGTCCTGAGACTGAGCTCTGCATCAGGCTCCACTCTGAGTGTGAAACCTGCTTGGGATTCTCTTTCTCCCTCTCTTACTGCCCCTCTCCTGGTCATGCTCTGCTTTCTTGCTCTTTCTCAAAATAAATAAACAGAAGTCTGCTCCTTCATTGTTAAAAAACAAATAATAGGAAAGTAAAGAAAAGAAAGAAAAAGAAAAGGAACAGAGGGACAAATGGATTAATTCTGATGTGTTTTCTTTTCCCTGGTTCTTGCCTTTGGCCTTTTTATTTTTCTTCATGTTTTGTTGTACCTGAGTCAAGGTAAATCTGCACACAATGCAGCCAGGTTCCACTAAGCATGGATTGACCATAGACAGGGCTGGGCTCAGCACTGAGGTCCTCCTCCCTAAAGCCCTTCTGCAAAGGCAGCAGGCATGGGGATTCAGTGTGTGTCTGCATGCCTGCGTGTGAGGTCTCTTGACTCAAGAAACACTGCCCGCATAGCTCCTGTTTGCTGATACACAGCTGTGGTTTTCCCTGGGGTCAGAAGGCTCTTTTAAAGCAACAGGGCCTTGGACTGTCCTGAAAAGCCACAGCTGGAGTTCCAGAAGCAGCTGGTGTCAAGGTAGACATTTCCCACCAGCATTCGCTTCCACTGGCCCACTTGACAGTGAAGTCCAGAGTCCTTGGAATATCTGGGTCCCCTGAGCCCAGCAGCCTCTTGATTTCTGGTGCCTTCAGTGAGCCTCTTGGAGCTCCCCCCGACCTGTTTGAAGCATTCTTGACAGTGGGGGTAGTGGGTCTTTTCTCCACTGCTGCTGCTGCGGCGGCTGTGTAAACAGGCCTACATCTTTCAGATGGAGAGGGACAAGTGCAGTGAAGGAAGGAAGTCTGTAGGCTGTGTCACTACATCACCTTTAAAGATTATGAGACTCCTGAACACAGGGACTGCATCTGTCTTTTTCGCGAGTGTCTCCCCAGCACCCATCATGGTACCTGGCATGCACTGGGTCCTCACATAAATGTTGCTGATAGCTGAATAGGCCCTGTGAGGGCATCATTATGGTCTCGTTATACAGCAGCAGCAGCAGCAACCCCCGGTTATACCTTCCATTTCTACCATGCCAGCCACACTTGTAATCACCCTTTAAGTTTACTCCATTTCTTGCCAGACTGCAAGCTCCAGGAGTGGAGGGATTGTGTTTTACGTGTTCACTGCTGTATCCCCAGCAGAGAGCACAGTGCCTAGCACAGAGGAGATTCTCAGCAAATACTTCTTGAATAAATGGATGTATGGATGGATGAAGGTTACATAGTAGAACCAGTTGAACCCAGTCTCTCTGACCAGAGTGTGAACTCCATGAGTCCTAGTTTTTCTTACCACAGGATCCTCAAAACTATGACCAGTTCCTATGTATAGTAAGTGCTCAATAAAAAATACTTAATGAATGAATGACTTCAAAGACTGAGCTTTTAAAATTATTATTATCTTGCCACACTTTTTCAGGAGACATAGGACCTTATGTGCAGACACATCACAAGTCCCATTTTGAGAAAAGGTAGAATTTAAAGATATAGGCCAACAGTGAGGATTAAAGTTGGGGCAAAAGGAGCAGGTTGATTGAAGTGTGAATTCCCTTTTCTCTGGCTAAACTGCTGCTAAACTGCATCACCCACAGCCAGCAGAAAGTGAGAACCACAGAGCACAGGGTTTCCAGCTGCCAGTCATTGAGACACCAGGGTCAAGGAGGCCAACAGAAGCAGAGGCAGCCAGACCTTCAGGAACCCTGCAAAGAAAGCAGTTACAGGGCTGCTGCTAGCATTGTGATTTTGTGCAAAATTAACATAGGATACCTCCTCTAGATTGACCGGTTAGGAAAGGACAACCTCTCTGGGCTGATCAGTTAGAAAAAAAGGAAACTTCTTTCTCTTTATCTGCTCTGAAATCCAATCCTGAGGCGCCACTCAGGGTAGAAAAATAGAAAAAGATGCCCTCCTAGGTGGACCAGATTGAAGAAGACAGTCTTTCCTCTGGCACTAGGATTGGTAACCCCTCAAATGGACACTCGTGCAGTGCCCAACCTAATCAACCATCCTTAGTAACATTGGGATATTGGACTAGCTCAGGTAAAACACTAGGTTGGTGTAACAACTCCTTCAGATCTAGGTACCAGGAGCCAAGAAGGGCAACAGTTACATGAATTAACTTTTCATCCAGATTTTCAGACAACTCAGTGTCTGTGAAAATCAAAGGCCATAAAATGCCACCTGTCCATGGCCTTTGTCATCAGAGGAGCAGAGAAACAGGATTTCTTGTTTGTCTGTTGTGTTTATCCTGGAACTAAGCCTGGTCCTTGCCATGTAGTAGCACTGAACATATATTTGTCACCTGTTGAGTGAATCCTGGAAAAACGTGTTAGAGATAAATCAGAAAGCTTCAGGAAGTGCCCAGGGTGCAGATCTACTGTGTGCATGTCTACTGGATGTATGTTTCTTTAAGTGTGTGTGCATGTGTGTGCATGCCACTCTAGCTATCTGTTATCTGGCGTACAAATATGAATATATGCATGTGACCCGGTATGTGTGTGTGAAAACATGTCTGGGTAATGGACATTCTGATGTGCCTGTTAGTGTTTGCCTGTGTCTGTGTGCACATATGCACAAGTGGGGGGCAGCATACATATATGTGTATATGTACATCCCCAGGACCAGGAGTTTCCACAGATGCAATCACCTCTTCAGAGCTCAGGCCAAGCAGGCCAGGTGCTCCAACACATCCTGGGCTCACAGATAAAAGCACCAGAGGAAGGTTGTAGTGGATGTCCCCATGAAAAGGGGACCTGAACTTACCCAGGCTGCTGGAAGCAGCCCTGGAGACTAAGGCCTGGACATCTGTAGAAGGAAAGAGAAGGATCAGTGTGAGGGGAAGGCATGCGGTTGGCAGGAATCCTGAGTGATAACCCGTCAATTTGCTTTTCTCCTTGCACCCAGAGTAGTCTTTAAAACCCAGACCTGATCATGTCATTTCCTTGCTTTGGTTCCTTCAGGGGTTCCCCACTACTTTAAGGAGAAAGGCCCCAAACCTTAGCAACAACTGTAAGTCCCCACATGGTCTGGACCCCCCTGCATCAGCTTATCTTATACTACCATCCTCTTCTTTTCAGCCTGCCTAGCCTTTTCTCAGTTCCTTTAGCAGGCTGGGCTACCTCCCACCATAGGCCCTTTGCCCATGCCGTACCCTCTGCCTGAGATTCCCTTCCCCTCACCCCTTTTCCCTGACCCCTCTTAGTTAATCCCTCCTCAGTTTGTATAATGTCTGCTCCAGTGGTCTCTAAGTTACATGTGAACCAGGTCTGTGTCTGCTTTTGCTCACCACAAGATCCCCAATCACTATACAGGGCCTAGAACACAGGAGGCACAAGAACAAATTTGTGCAACAGAATGAACAAATGACTAGAAACTGGCAAATGACAGTGTATAGTCCACCTTGCTCCACAGAATCAACCTGCTCCAGTTTTGAACACAGTAAGATCCACATGTCGAGTTCTGTCATCCCTCCTCATCTCCAAAGAATATTCCCCACCAGAAGCATGGGGGAGGGAGGGTCTCTCTTACTTTTCCGTGTGATGGGACCCAAGTTCAGGACATGAGTTTGGCCTATGATGCTCCCACTGCGGAATCTGGTCCCAGAGCAGGTCTGCAAGAAGAGGGCAACAAAGAAACCCTTCCATGAGGGAGACTGAATGTGGTCCTGCCATGGGGAATGGGCTGCACTCCTCACTGGGGCTTCCTCCTGCCTCAGGGCTTGAGGATAGACGAGTCAGGAGTTGTCAGATCTGCATACCGGGCTCATGCCCTACCTTTACCATCTGTTAGGTGTACAATCTTAGGAAAGTTACCAAAGTTCTCTGAGCAGCTCATATAGAAAAAGGAACTAATAACATTTCTTTCCTTTAGTTACTACAAAGAATTTTTAAAAATTAACACAGATAAGGTGCACCTGGTGCTTTAAAATGTCAGCTTCTGTTATCAGAACACAAGCCTGCAGATAAGCCAGAGCATTTACTAGCCAGTTGCAATGTACGGATCCTGCCTGATTTCCCAAAGCTTAGGTTTCTTACCTGGCCATGCCCACCCCATTTTACTGCTCATTCTATTCCTGGGCTAAAAGAGAAACACAGCCAAAATGTTTGTTTTCTTTTAGACCTTATGGCCAAATGTCTTTGGTTATGGGAGATGGGTGAGGGGGCGGTCATGACAAGCAGCCTGAGCGGAAAAAAAAGGCAACTCACAGGTTTGCATTTTTCATTAACAGTGTCACACAGATAGACTTCACAGTGCAGGTAGACCAGGTCGTAATTCCCAGCAAAACGGAACATCTGGACAGAAAATCGTCCCTGAGGGGACTCCCCATTCTCCACCACCTGGATGGTTGAGTCCTTAGTGTGTGGACATCTGGGAGGTTTAAATCATATAACATGGTTGGTTAAGGAAGCACTCTATGGCCAGACTTTCTGGGTTCAAATCTCATTCCACTACTTATTATTAGCTGTGCATCTTTGAGCAACTTAATCTCTCTGTGCCCCAGTCTTCCCATCTATATACAGGAAAGACTATTTATAACCCATTTCATAAGATAGCTGTGAAGATTAAGTGAGTTAACTTTTCAGAGCGCTTACTACAGTACATGACACGTAGTAGATACTACATACATATGATGCTGAAGTAATAAAACTGTGGTCAGCCCAGAGTTGAAACTATGTAATGAAGTCAGCTTGGTTTCCTAGGAAATGATATTCAGGATCATTCTAACCATTCCTTTGCTATCTCCTATGTGGCTGGTTCTAACAATGGACAGCTTCTAAGTCCTGAGGAACAGTGGCCAAATAGGAGTGTGTGTGCCCCTCTGTGGACATCCTGTTACCAAAACTCAAAATTGCACATGTAGTGACTCATGTATATGCTGGGCTGGATCAGGATACATGGGCAGATAAATTGAGCATCGTCTGCTATTTTACACAATTTGCTCGGAATTGATTTAGGAGAGGGGCTGAATGCTGACTGCACAGAGGAAGAACTGAGAAGGGAACTCTATGCTTTGTGTCCCCCACAATTCAATCTGATTGCAAAGATGCACTCTCTACTGGGCAAAATAAAAGCCCTGAGGTTAAGGGGACCCACTGCCTGAAAGCCCCATGCATGCAGCCTGAGCAGGACATCCAGTCCCTCTCTGTTCTCCCCAGCTGGCTCCTCCTTACACATCCTGAGATGTTTGGCATCCCTCCTAGACTAGTGGTCCCCAGTCCAGCTCCCACACATGCCTAGACAGAAAAACAAAGACACACCCAGCATTTCTTCCTGCTTCTTTTTCAAAACTTAAGCATTTCACAGCATACATGCTCAACTGCACATATGCCCATTTCACATGCGAGAACATGAATAGTCAGAGAGATGAGATGGCTTGTGTCTCTGGACTAAGAAGTAGCAAAAGCCAAGATGTGAACCCAAGTCTCCATGATGCTCCAATCAAGATCATGCCAACCCTTTTCCAAAAATTTTTTGGCCCTATCTAGAAACCACCTTCATGTATGTTTTCCTGTTTTTCCTAACACCTGTATTATTATCTACTTACTGTTTTTTCAAGTATATGTACATTTTTATTGGAATACATCTATTTTTTTAGAAGAATCTTCAGATCCTGACCACAAATAGCAAACCAGTATCACTTGCCATAAGCAAAACATGACCATTTACAGTTAAATACAAAGTAAAACAGTGCCATTAAATTTTAGTTAGCTGCTGCCACAGCTAAAGGCCCTAAAACAAACTTCTGCTTTCTTTCTGTTGAAAAGGGGATTAGCAAATAACAGAGAGGTGTAAACATCAGATGAGCTCCCAACTAAGACTTTCCTTGATGCCTTCAGACACATTCTTAGAACTAAAACAAGAATAGGTCACTGTCTTTCTGACTATGTTATTAAAATTGCAAATGCCCCTCTGTTTCCTGGCTTTGGGTTTTTCCTATAGCTCCATTACCACTAGCATGCTAAAGATTTGTTAATTGTTGGCCTCCCCCTCCTTGGAATATCAGCTGAATGAAGGCATAGAGTTTTCTCTGTTCTGTTTATTGTGTTATGCACAGAGCCTGGCACACAGTAAGCTTCCAAAAACATCTGTTCCATTTTGAATGACATGGTGAATTACTTTCTAACAGTGTAGCCCACAGTTCTTCAATGCCTCTGGAGTAAAAAGCAGCACTCCTGTGTCCTCCCTTTTACAACCGGCCTTTGATTAACTGTGTCTCCAGCTCACTCCTCCCAGCCAAATGCTGCTAACTTGCCTCCTGCCCTGGGTGGGTGCAACCTTTCAGTCAGGTTTCTTAACCTTTTCTTGAGTGCTGGACACCTCTGGCCTTCTGGTAAAGCCCACACATCCCTCCTCAAAAATAATGTTTTCAACACATAAAGTACCTAAGATTGTAAGGAAACCAGTTGATGTGTAGTTCTCAAAATATTCAAACATTTGATATATGCATCATATATTTACATATATATTATATAAATACATATACTTACAAGTATATATATTGATAATACCTTAAATAATTTCTAGCAGAAACTATAATATTCTAGTGACTGAAAAGTATTGACCTGTGCACATATCCTGCTAATACTTCTGTGATTTGTTGCCTGTATTCCTAATGGATGGTGATGCTAAATTTTCAGCTAGAGATTAACAAATATAAAGATGTACTTTCTCCTAAATCCCAATCCAGAGGCTGCCCCCTTCTGCTGTGGAATTCCATCCAGGGGCCTCACCTGTCCTGGATGATGAAGTATTTCAAGGGGTCCGTGGCATTGCTGCTGGGTGTGGCATAGCAGTTGGTCATCAGCAGTGCGAACCGAGACAAGTCACCCCCATCCAGCATGGTGCCCACGTAGAGAAAGGCCTCTGTGGCCAGGGTCACAGAGGAGCCTTGGTATGGCTGTGTGTAGGCAGGGCTCTGGAAGAGTGCCATCCGCACAGTGAACATGCCTGTCCCACCCACGCTGATGTTGAGGGCGCTACAGGGAGAGAGGGGCTGGTGAGAAAACCAGGTCTGAGGACAGCAGCACATGGCCCACCCTTTCTGGTCCACAGTCCCGGGCAGTCCCTGGCAGCTCTCTGCATTTTATCCAGGAGTAGGACTAGAACCCACCCACAACTGCAGCGGTCACAAACCACAGTGAACAGACATGGGTCACTGCGGATCTTGTTGAAATGCAGGTTCTGCTTTGGTAGGTTTGGGTAGGGCTCAAGGTTCTGCATTTCTAACAAGTACCCACGTGTTGCTGTTGCTGCTAATCCATAGATCACATTTTTTGTGACATGTCCACCCCCCTCATTTGTTAGCCCTTGCCTTTAAGAAGTACAATAAACAAATTCTCAAGGGAGTCACCTACATTTCTTCTTTGGTCTCAACCTGGAACAGTTCAAAGGGATGGTTATGAGTCCTACAGACCTAAGTCAGAGTTCTGTTTCTACCTATAGCAGAAGACAGGGATTTTGTAAATGGGTTATTTATAACCACATTGAAAATAGCTACACTGTTGTAGACTTCACAGGGTGAGCCAATAAAGGACATTGTAAAGACATCTGATACCCTCAAAATAAGTTGTATGATAAAAACCCAGTAATGTAGAAGTTCATTTTATAGGTGAGGAGTGGGTAATTGGCATGGACTCAGATCTGGACTAAAGCAGGATTTCCAGCTCAAACCAGAGAAATATCTGCACACAGATGTGTTGCTCCCTGAAGTCTCTCAGGCTGAAACACGGCCACATAGCTTCAGTGAACTGCTTGGCCAGATGATGCTCCAGCCAAAGGCAGACAATGAGCAGCCTTCTTTCCCCAAGTCAGCCACGCACCCTCGTCAGTACCTAGTGCCCATCCCCAAGTCTGGTTGGCCCAAAGAACATGTAACCATGGGCAAGCTTGATAATGAAGGCCATGGTAGAGTGGGGGCTCTGAGCCTGATGGCCTGGGTTTGAATCCCAGCTCTGCCACTTACTAAACTCTAACTTTGGACAAGTTACTCAGTCTTCTCTGAACCTCGATTTCCACATCTGAATAAAAATAGTAATATCTACACCTCTTAAGGTGCTTTAAGATTTCAATGAGATGTTTTCTGTAGAGCCATTAGCACAATGCCTGACATATAGTCAGCTCTTGATAAATGCTTGTTTTAATTACAATTGTCATTTTTTCCAACATCAGCATCACTGGCCTGTGATTTATCCTATTCAGAGATTTTCAGTATTATTTAGCAAAAGGATCCTTTTATTATTACTTTTAATAATAAAACCTCATGTGGCACCCAATATGGGTAGAACTTTTCTGGTTCACCTTGCAGGTGTCCCCAAAGGCACTTCCTTAAAGACCCTCAAACCCCAAGAGGCATAATTTACAAATCCCTCTTTAACTCCTTCTTTTTACAGAGAAAGAAGGAAACTGATGTTCAAATATGGCATATGATTTATATATCTAATAAACAACAGGTCTGGACCAGGAGCCCTCCCTCTTTCCATTTGGTCCAACCACTCTGCCCCTCTGATAAGCCAGAAGCCCTAATATTTGATTCACATATGCAAAGTACTATTGTGCTTCTAAGAAAGTACTGCTACATCCATTTCACAGAAAACTGATACCCAGGGTGGGGCTATCAATTTCCAAAGCCATCTTATTAGTATGTGACAGAGCCAGGATTCCAATCTAGGCTCTAGGGGCACCTGGGTGGCTTAGTCGGTTAAGCAGCCAACTTCAGCTCAGGTCATGATCTCATGGTTCCTGGGTTCGAGCCCCACGTCGGACTCTGTGCTGACACCTCAGAGCCTGGAGCCTGTTTCTAATTCTGTGTCTCCCTCTCTGACCTTCTCCCACTCACATTCCGTGTCTCTCTCTGTCTTAAAAATAAACATAAAAACATTTTTTTAATGAATCTGGCCTCCAGAATTCTCAGTTGGGCTGTATTCCATTGGGAATACTGCTTCCCAGTACCCCCACCCAGCTCCTTAGGGCTGGCATTTGACAGGGCAACTGGGGACCTGGTGGTTAACGGGTCATGGGCTGAAGCCGGCAGGAGCACTGGGGACCCTCTCTGGTCGCACCTGACCATTGGCTGCAGGGAGGTCTTCAGGCTGACTTTCATGTCCAGGGGGTAGGAGCATGCAAAGTTGATTTTGATGTTGAGGTCACGGATGATGATCTCATCTGCCAGGTAGAGGGTGTTGCTGTACGTGGCATGGGTTTCATTCCTCTGTGTTGAGGGGTAGGAGTGAGAGAAAGGGGCATGAAAATCTGAGTAGAACTCAAAACCAAAGGAGTTTCTCTGGCTACCTGTGAACTGCCCTCCCAGCTGTCATAATCAAAAGTTGTAACAAAAGCAGCCATCTACGAGCAGGCATCATGTGCTAGGTCCTGAGCTAAATGCTCCTCCGGCATCACTGTATTAGCCCCTTCAATGATCCTGAGAAGTAGGGCTACTACCTCCCTGTCTCATGATGTGGAGACAAGGCTTTATAGAAATTGAGTAACTGTGAGTAATTTGCCCACAAGATTTGAGTTCTAGTAAGCCTGGGCTCTTCCAGTTAGGCCATGCTTCCTCTCTCAAACACTAAAAAGACTAAATACCATGTCCTGAGTCATTGTTAATGCTGGAATTTTAAACACTGTGTGAAGCAAATGACAACTTCGTTCTTCCTTTCTTTTGTCTTCTTTCCTTTTCTTTCCAGGGGATGAGTGAGTTGGGAAGCAGTGTTCACTCAAACATTGACCAGGAGGTTTCTGTAGGTGAAGTCCTGGTTCTCTAGACACCAGTGATGCAGGTCCTTGCCTCCCAGGACCACCCAAGATAGATAGACCTGCTTCTGAGCCCAGTGCCAATACCTACTGACTGAGAAGATTCACTACCCCGTATAGGTCCTTCTGTTCCCATCTGTAAAATGGGGAACTGTCATCAAGATCATTCTATTTATTTGAAGCTAACATTTATTAAGCACTTACACTGTGCCAGTCACTGTCCTCATCACTTCACATACATTAATTCATTCAATCCTCTTAAAAACTCTATGAAGTAGGTACTCTTATCCCATTTTACAGCCAGACTCATACAACTAGGCATTGCTCTCACCCTATTCCATACTGGCAAGCACATACCGTCATCACTGTCCCACAGGGGCCATCCCTAGCTGGCGTCACCACAGATATCCAGTCCCGGTCCCCCCTCTCAAGGAAGCCTGAGCACTGGCTGTCACGCAGGTACATGAAAACCTTCTCAAAGCCCAGGCTCTTCAGCTGGCACTTGCCCAGGGACACCTTGATGTCATTGGCCCCACACTCCAGCCTGCGCTCCAGGAGGGAGAGATCTGAAATAGGCAGAGAAGGCTGGATTGGAAGCCTGTGACCACAGTTCAGAGTCCACCACATTTCCAGGACCAGATGGTTGGACTAGCCACCACCTGGGGGGCACTCAGATTAGCCTTTTTTCTTGCTATGGTCTCCCTTTCAGAGGGATTAAGACACAAGATTTGGACTCTGAGCATCACTGGATGGAACCAAGTGGCCAACCATCAACCCCTTGTTACCCTCCGTGTGGATTGTACACAAAACAAAATATTATTTTGGTACCATTTACCCCCCAGCATTAAATAGCACTGAATCTCCACAAAACAAAACAAAGCCAAACAACAACCACATTAATTACAGTATCTTTCCATCCTTTCTGTATCAAAGAGATAGTCCTCACTAGCTACTAATATTTTTAATGCTATGTACTTGCTAATTTCCCTTTTAAAATAACAGAATATGGACATCAGGCTAAGTGGGGAACAAATTAATATCTAGCTGGATTTTTTTTACTTTTAAAAATTGAAGTATTACACATCTGCTGGAATTTAATAATTTTCTTCTATTCATTTTTTTTTACTGTTACCTTCTATCAGAGGTGTTACTTGCCACAGATAGATGCCATAGTGACCATCAATGTCCCAAGTTTATTTAAAAGAAGAAGGATTTAGTCAATTTAAAGAAAAACAACAAAAATAAAAATCACAGTAGAGGATAGTACTTGGATAAAGCAAAATTATAAAACTGGAACTTGGATGTGACTAAAATCATGACTGAAATTTGGGAGGTACTACCCTGCTTCAATCATTGTACATATGGGGAATCTGAGGCTTAGAGATGGCCAGAGCCCTGCTCTGGGTCCTCCAGTTGTCAGTGGAAGAAACCACAGGCTGGTCATCAGTCCCGTGTTCTTGAGCTGCAGAAATATGGCTTAGGTAGCATTTGGCCAACAGGTAGCAGCCTCACTTATGTGGTATGGGAGCCTTAGAAAGGAGGAGATAAGGAGGTCCTTCAAGTGCTGGGAGCTTTGCAGTCAACTCAAATGGGACTGGGAGCCCAGAGAGCTTCTGCTGGTTTTAGTAAATATTACTGCACTTGCTTTTCACTCAGATTGGTTGATATACATCCCCGTATCATCCCTAAATGTCCCCAACTCACACACAGGAATATGTCCCTCCCCCAGTTGCTGACATTTCTCAATACCTTGCCTCCTCCCACTGGCCTCACCAGTGATATTGAAGTCCTGTTTGCACTGGCAGCTCCATGTGCCATCATCCGATTTGCAGTCCTCATCTATACTGCACTCTTCACACGTCCCCAACACAGAGCTGGGGTCTGCAGGGTCATAGACACAGACAGTCAGCAACAATGCTCCCCAGCCTCTCATGGTGCCCACCCAGGCCTGGAGTGGAGGTGGGGGAGAGGGGAGATGCCCACTCACCTGTGCAGTAGGCTAGATGGCACTCAGGGGGCGCGGTCAGGTTGTAGACATAGTAGCCGGCACAGGCCTTCACTTGGACAGGCGCGTCCCATAGGCAGCAGTGGCCGCTCCAGTGCGCGCAAGCTGTGCGCCTCACAATACCCTCATCACTGGATGGGTGCGAGCCATTGAGCCACATGGGCGCAGCCGTATTACAGCTCAGGACCGGCACGCAGGTCTCCGCCAGGCGCACGCCACCCTGCCCCACGAAGCGGTACCAACCGCTCAGGCCCAAGTCACAGGCGTAGCCCGCTCCATACTCGGTGCTGCGCCAGTACTCATCCAGGATGTGGTGTGCCTGGCATGGGTCGGCACACACGAGCCCTTCACCCTCAGGCACACAGTCCAGTCCTGGCCCACAAGAGCCTGGGGAACACTCACAGTGCCATCCATCACCCCAGTAGCCGGCAGGGCACTCACACGAATAGTTGCCTTTCTGGTTGATGCAGGTGGCCAGGGCGTGGCAGTGGCTGAGCCCCGGCTCAGCACACTCATCCACATCGGTGCAGCCCAGCCCAGGTGTCAGGCGGAAGCCATCAGGGCAGGTGCATAAGTAGGAGCCCAGCGTGTTCACGCAGATGCTGTCCTCAGAGCAGTTGTGCTCCCCAGACGTGGCACATTCATCAAGGTCCACGCACATAAGGCCATCACCGGTGAAACCCACGTGGCAGGAGCATGTTGTGGCAACCCCATCTTCCATGCAGGTGGCATTGCTGTGACATTCAGAGCAGCTTCCTGTGGACAGAAAAGCCCAGCCCAGTGGTCACCCAGAGAGTCCTCCTGCATCCCTTGGGTACTATGTTCTTTAGACTTAGTCGAGGACTCCCTCCAAAACAAATACACTAAACTCCCCTTAGGATTCCACTGTGCATTGTTCTGAGTTAAGCATTGCTTTCAAACTGTGTCTTACTTTAAAATATCCATGTTTCCACATCCAGAGGAATAAGACAGAGTTCTTGACACTTTGGTAAACTTAGGTGACCCTGTCATCCCTTCCCTACCTTTGAACATGTAATGTCTTTTGCTCAGATCTTTCCTGCCTCCCCTCTGAAGATTTCCCCAACTTGCCCTGACAGGGAAATTCACACTGTGTGTGACATCCTCCATGACAATAAAGGCAGTAAAGATAATGAGCTGTTGTTTATTAAGCATTTACATTGGGATCTGTGCTTTTCACTCATTAGCTCATTGAATCCTCCCCCATAGCCCCTGTGGGATTGCCTATGTATTTACCCTTATTTTAAAGATGAGCAAACTGAGGGTTTAAGCCATGTACTCTGTTGATAAAAGCCAGGACACAAACCCAGGTAGCAGGACCACAGAGTATATGCTCTTAATCAGGACACTGACATGGCAGTTACTGTGTCCCAGAGTTCTCCAGCTTGGGAGAGACACCCAGTTCCATTCTCCAGGGAGAAGCTGAAAGCTAGATGAGGGCGATGCAAGACCCAATGGAATGACCTCTTAAGAATACACAGGGGAGGTATTTGGGAGCCGCTTAGGTGTTTCAGATCTCCTGTGGGATTAAGTATGTCCCTGACCTTTCAGGAAAGTGGCAGGGGACCTTAGTGGTATTCTAGACTCTTGCCTCTCAACGTGTGATCCAAGGACCACAGCGTTAGCATTACCTGAGAGCTTGTCAGAAATGCAGAATTTAAGGCCCTACCCAGGACACACTGAATCAGAGCCTGCATTTTAGCAAAATTTCCATCTGAGTATCAAAAGTGGATTTAGAATAAATCAAATTTTAAGCATAATAGGAGACGTGTGACTTCCTCTGCTAACGATGACATTGTTTCCTATACACACACAACACTTACTTGCTTCCAAAGTGTCAATGGCTACAGCTATTATGACCCAAGAAGTTACCATCACTACCATCCACATCGAAGTTGAGGTCAGAGAAGAAAGCCGCCCCATTCTTTTTGCTCTTCAGAGCTACTTATGGTCTGGGGAAAACCTGCCCAAAGGCAAGGATAGGTTGACCCCCTGGGGTTTCCTCACAGTCCGTGATGCTTGGAGTCCTGTGAACAGAGATGGATGGGATGAATGCATGATCTAACTCACCTCAGTTGGGAGGACTGCATAGCTCCAGAAGATGCCATTTATGTGAACTACAAAAACTATGCAGTGCTATGGCCCTTGCTTTGGTGTTTTCTCATCTGTGACCCCATTCTTACTCCTACCCACATACCATCCTCTGCTCCCTCAGTCTCATTGGATCTGAAAAACTGAGTCTCATTTGAAACAGGAAGCAGCAAGATGGGGTGGAATGTTCTGGACTCATCATCATAGGAGGCAGCTTTGGGTTTTAACAGCCAACTCCTGATCCCCTGCTGGGAAACTTTCAACTTCCCCAGGTCCATTTATTTATTCAACAAACACTTATTGAGTAGCTATCTTGTGCCAGACAGGGTGCTACACACCAAAGTAAACAATGAACAGGATAGGCAAGATCTCTGACTTAATGCAACTCACATATCGCAAAGAAGTAGCCTGAGGTAGGATACTTGAGAGGCAATTAACCTTCACAATGGATTTTAGTGTTTCCAGGGTGGTCACTTATTATTTCACTTATTATTTCACTAGGTGAAATAATCCTAGGTAGGTACACTACTACCCCAATTTTTTCAGCAGCAAAGTAGGGTAGCATGGTGGTTAAGTGTATATAGGACTTGGAGCCTAAAACAGGGGTCCAAATCCCTGTTTTACCAATCACCAACAGTGTGACATTGGGCAAGGTATTTCAGGTCACTAAGAATTAGTCTCCTCATCTATGAAATATGGATCATTGCTTCCACAAACTGAGTGCCTATGATGTGCCAGGCTTAGATTGAAGTCTTTATGATCAAAGAATTTTGTGTTCTGGAGCAGTGTTTTCTAAGCCTTTATGGCTAGGATCTGCTACAAATAAAATATTTTTTGCCATAAATTGGTAGAGTTGCTTGTGTATGTGCCTGCCTACACACAGACACACACACACACACAACAGAAGTTTTATAAAAAAAAATTCTTATCGTTACTGTGTACATTGCTTGTTGACATTGTCTATAGTATTTAGTTAAAAGAAAATTTTGGATATAATCAACAAATGATTTCACAATCCACCAATGGGTTGTGACGTATACTTTGAAAACACTGGTGGGTAATAACTGACTGCATATTGTCATGGATATTAAGTAAGATGATATATGCAAAGGAGGGCTCAGCACATAGCCAGTGCTGTTGTTCACTGCTATATTCTCAGTGCCTGGTACAGACTAGGCACTTAACTAACACGCATTGAATGAGTGAAGAAATAGTAGTCATTGTTGTTAGAAAAGCACAGAGCACAGCCTCAAAGAGAGGGAGACTGACCAACCAAAGGTAATGAAGCCAGTTATCAGCAGAGGAAGAACTCACTCTAGGTCTGACCCAAGTGTCTAATCTCTTGATTTTCTTCCCCCTCTCCCAAGCAGAATGGGAATTAGCAGGCAGCTAGATGGGGGAGAAGAGAGAGCTGTAGATAGCCTTACCTGAAGCCAGAAAGGTAGAATTAATCCGTTTACAAGTGTGTGCCTCCTGTATATATATCTTCCCTTGGCTGGCAATCTTTCCTCAATTATCCTCTGGTTCTGTTTCTTGAGATTGTTTTCTTGAGGGTGGAATATTTTCCCCTTTGGGCACAGTATTTTCCTTTCCTAGGCTGTCAGGTTGTTTTTCTTTTTCCTAATATATAGACACCCCAAATGGTTGACATTGGGGGTCAAACTTGTGCCTGTAAATACAAGGCCTCTGTTTTGTACCTTTTGACATAAAGAGATTCCTTAGTTAGAAATTAACTGGAAAAGCATTGCCAAGGTATTAGACTTTTTCTTGCTCATTGAGAAGGACAAGGTGGACTCAAGGAGCCAAGCAGAGGCTAGTTTCTCAAGCCAGATTGTCCTGGGAAGAAAAGAGGTGTTTTTGTTTTTGTTTTTTTTTTAATTTGAGAACGTGAGCAGGACAAAGGATGGTGGGGTGGGGAGAGAAAATCCTAAGCAGGCTCCATGCTCACTGAGAGCCAGACATGGTGATCGATCCCATGACTCTGGATTCCTTACCTGAGCGAAAATCAAGAGTCAAATGCCCAACTGACTGAGTGACCCAGGAGCCCTAAAAAGGGGTGTTTATTGTCCCCATTGCGACGTGTACCTGTGGCCATTTGGGTTCCCTACCCTGGAGAAGGCACCCTTTAGAAGGACACTTCATTCTCATGGGCTCAGCAAGTTCTTCGATGGTCCAGGCATGGCAGGAAAATAGGTGAAGGTTAGAGCCAGAAGATAATTGAGACATCACTGGACCAGACCCACTCTGTGAAATAAGGAATCTCATTTCCCATGAAGGCAGGCCCCTTGGGAGGTAGATAACTTTATGACTGAGTAGACTGAGTTTTGATTCAGTTGGTCTGGCTTTTCATCACCCATTTATTGTGTGCCAGAGGACTCATTTCTTAATCTTCCTGAGGTCATTTTCATTGTAAAGGGAAAGTGCCTATCTCCTAGAGTAGTTATGGTGGTTTAAGGAGAAGATGTAAGGACATACATGTAGTAATGATTCTACCCATGGAGGTCACTGCCAATGCTGCTTTGCTGATGGACAGTCACAGAGGTAGGAAATGGCTTGACCTCCATGGCTCCTGACCCAGTCCCATGTAGATGGCAATTCAGTGTTGAGAGTCAGTCCCATTGAGAAAAATTGAATATGTGTAAACTTGGGCTGAGCAGGAAATGTAACAATGACCCATTGCATGTACTTTTTCAGGATCTTTTTCATCCTGTCTCATTTAGTGGCAGGATAACCATCAGCACTGTGCGCTTGTCTCCTCAGGATAATTTTGTAGGAGTGAAATTTCTGGGTCAAAGAAGTGGTGCAGTTTTAGGAATTTTGATAGCTCTTCCCAAACAGCACCCCAGAGAGATTTTTAAAAATTATTTTATGTTCCCATCTAGTACCAACCCTGAGCATTGCACACCTTTTATCTTTGTCAAAAAAATAAGTGAGAAATCTCATTATTTACTTTTGCAATTCTTCAGTGAAAAGGGAAGCCATTATCTCTTCGTTTGTTGGTTCTTTATTCTTCCTTTCTAAACTGGCTGTCCTTTCCTTTCCTTCCTTATCCTCCTATTGTTTAAGAAGAAAATAATCTTTTTCTCCATTTTTGGGTGGGAAATATCATTTCTGGTTGGTGGATATGAGGCCCTGTCTAAACCCAAGTGCGGATGTCTTTAAAAGATTAAAATGGAGGTTCTGGGTGGCTCCTGGGGTTGTCTGGGCAAAGGCCACAGGTCAGAAAATGGGGCATTTATGTTGGAGACTATTCATAAGTCCAATAAACTACATTTTTCTAGTTTCTCTATTTGATGCTTTTACATCTTGGGGCTTTGCTGATTGCTGAGGGATTGCCCCTCCCAAGCTAACTAATTCCTACAGATAGCACAGTGCTGGCAAGATCTGCCTTTCATATGCAAACCAATCACCGGGAGTCCACCCCCAAGCCCTCCTTTGCAGGAGTTCTCGCTCTCAGGTCCACTATTCCTCTGCCCTCATCACCCCGTGGCCAGGCACCAGGCAACCAGGGATGATTCCCAGCATTCCCAATTCCCACTTTGCAGGGCCCACTGAAATTTATTCAAACTAGCCAGTCCTAAACCTGCTTACTGTGCCTCTTTTGTTCCTTCCCATGGAAACCACAAGAGAGGCTCTTGGTCATCTCCCCCCCGCCCCCACCTCCTGATTTACCCTGTGTGTCCCCTCCTCTTGGGGTCCAAGAATATAATAAACTGTGTTTTCAATGGCATCCATCTTCTCATGTGTTAGCCTTGCCATACCTGAATAATAATAAAACCTACATTTTAAAACAATAAATGTCACCTGCACTTAATGCAGCTGGATCGTCCATCTTGTGCTATTTCTCTAGATGGATGTTTTTCCACTTCTTCTTCAAAATTCCCACCCTCTCTTAGCCCCACACATTTAATGACATCATGGTGTACTCATGGGAGCCACTAAGCAGTGCCTCTCTCCTTCCTGTCTCTGGACTCATCTTCCACATCTCCTCTCCTGTCATGATGGAGGCAGTAGTATCCTTCTTCCTGGGCTGAGTATTCTCATCTGCTGGTCCCTTCCATAGAAACCTTCCTTTGACCCCACACTCCTTCCAGCCACCATCCCATTTTCCATCCGTTCACAGGCAAACCTCACAGATTTATCTGCACACCCTCCACTCAGCTTCACACTAATTTGCTTCCTGATCTGTCAACTCCATTGACTTTGCTCATCAAGACCACCAAACACATCCATGTTGCCAAATTCAATCGCTTTTTTTCTTTATCTTGCTTCCAGAAAAGTAGTCAAAAAAAATATGTTTTTAAACAAACCTCAATTTATTAGAAGTTCCCATTTTCTTGGAATGCTCTTCTCTCAACTTTTAAACATGGATAGGAGACTTGATCTTAATAATCTTGACAGTTGTCACTTACTGAGTGCCTCTCAGGCCAGACACTGTACTGAATGCTTTCACATTTATTGTCTCATACAATAATTGTTCCAACACATGTTACCAAGAAGACTATGGGTCAGAAAGATTAAGTTGCTTCCCTGAGTTGCTTCCCAGCTAGCCTGTGTTAAATCCATACTAAAGCCCATATCTTATTCAGATTTACTCCTATGATGCATTGCACTCCTTAGGGGTAAAAAAAAAAAAAAAAAACATTCTATGCTCAGCTATGAGGGTAGGTGGCTTTAGGTCTTTTTGTGAGGAATTGAAGCTAAAGTGTGGAAAATTTGAAAAATTGATCAAACAGAATAGAATACAAAGGATTTTGTGAGTGCTGTGTATTGGGAGGAGGTAGAAAATGAGTCAAGGGGGAAAGGCCTTTCCAAGAGAGGGTCATCACGGGCCTCACTTACCTATAGCTGCTTATCCCAACATGAGCTACCACTTTGTGAGGCCCCAGATACACATGGGAGACTTGGAGGTAGCACATCCATTCTCTGGCTGGTGGCCAGTTGGGAACTCTGTTGCATGTGATTTCTCCCTAGCAGCTCCCATGAACCCCTCCTTTGACCAGCAGCCACATAGCCTTAAGGCTGAGGCAGGTGATCCTCACACCATGTTCTGAATACTAACACCTGCCCCTGTCAGGGCAAGTTGGCTCAGGTGAGTTCCAGGGCCCCAGGCTGTTCCCTGCTTCATCTGGATGTGGATAGGCCAGGTTTGGAGGTGTGAGAAGGAGGTATAGGAGCTGGCTCAGGAGGCCTAAAGAGGTACAAACAGCCTTTCCCTTGCATAATAGGTGGCAAGTGGGAAGGCCCAGATGGTTTGCAGAGACTTTGCTCTGTAAAATAATATGCCCCCGCCCAACCCCTTTCTAAGAGTAGCTCTGTTGCCACTTGGCAAAAAATGATTATCACAAATCAGCAGCATGAGTCTGTGGTCAGGGGAATAATGACTTCCCAATGTGTCTATGTCCTAGTCCCCAGAACCTGTGAATGTTACCTTACATGGCAAAGGGGACTTTGCAGTACCATTAAGTTCAGATCCTGATATGAGGTTATCCAGGCAGGTCCATCAGCTAAGGCATGCAGGCAGCCCCCAGAAGCTAGAAAAGGCAAGGGATTCTTTCAGAGGGGATCAATCCTCCTGACACCTTGACTTTGGCTCAGTGAAACTGACTTCTGATTTCTGGCTTCCAGAGCTGTAAGAGAGTAAGTTGGTACTTTTTCAAGCCACTCAATTTGTGGTAATTTGTCAGAGCAATAATAGGAAAGTAATTCAGAATATAATCTGGGTCTCCAGGCAACACTGTCAGCACCTACCCCTTTGGGGATGACAGTGAAATCATGTATCTCAGAGATAAGGTGCTGGCTGAAATCAAATTTTATTTGATCCATGGATACTTATTTATTGAGCACCTACTGTGTCCAAGCAGCATTCTAGGCATTAGGAATACAGTGGAGAAGAAAAGAGAGATATCTGCTCTCTGGGGGCTTCTCCACCAGTGGGGGTCTCAGAGAGTATATTAATGCACAGCAAAATAAGGTGCTTTCAAATATTGGTACCTAGGGAACCCTCTTAGAGATGGTGACATTTGAACTGAGGTTTGAAGGATAGAAAAGACATCTGCATGAAGATATGTGGGAGTGCATCATGTATGTATTTAGGCAGAAGGAACAGCCTTGAGGAGAGAAAGCACTTGAACTGTTCAAGAATAGACAGGAAGTATGACTGGAGCCTAGAAAATGACACAGAGAGAAAAAGGAACAGAAGGGATCTGTGGAGCCAGAACTTTCTAGGCCTGGAAGACATGGTGAATAGACCAATATTATTCTAAAAGGGATAAAGATGCCATTACAGAATTAAAACAAGGTAGTGTTGCAAGCTTCCACCAATGTGGCTTTTTAAAAGATAATTTCAGCAGCTTTATGGAATATGGGTGGGAGATGGACAAGAAACAACAGAATGGCAATAGAAGCACTATTGGAGAGACTTCTTTGGCTGAGAATGGTGGGTGAAAGTGGAGGAAAGTGGGTGAAGGCACATGGAGATAAGTGGGGCATGTCAGTGGACAAAAGTGGGTTGAGTCAGTGCTAGTGGGTAGAGTCACATGCATTGGTGGAGTTACCTTTTAGGGTAGTAAACAAACAGGCTTGAGGATTATCCTAGCACCTTGCTGCTTAAGAGACCATGTCACTTACTGAAATATAGAAGACGGGACATGTTCAGGCCTGGATCTCTTTCTTATTGTGCCAAAATGTAGCCTAAACAAATCAGTCCACTTCATTTGTAAGTTTCAGCCAAACTCTGGAGACTCCAGCCTAGTGGAGATGGTGTGTAGAGTGGTTAAATGTAGTCTCTGGAGTGCCTGGATCATATCTCAAGGGCTTTCTGGCTGGCTCTGTGATCCTGAGTGGTCGCTTAACCTCTTTGCCTCAGTTCCCTCATGTGTAAAATGGGGATAATGAAAGTGATGTGAGAATTACATGATGGTGCAGCATGTTGTAAACACTCATTAAATGTTTCAGTTATGGCTTTGCTTGCAACCCTGCCTGAATTCCAGGCCAAACAGCTCTTCTAAGGCAGCACCAACAACAAAAAAGAGGTAATGCATAGAACAGGGCTAGACACATTCAGGAGTTTTTAATTATCCAGCCTCCACCACTGCAATGAAACATAATTTTTTAGAGCAGATCCACTTAGAAAATCATGCCAGGACCTGAAAAATGGCTCTTGGCTTTGGAGAAGTTATAGCTCTTCTTTCACTTTTGGTTTCTTCTCTTCTTTTGGAGGTCCCTTTGGCTTAGCCACCTTCTCCTCCTCCTTGGCTGGTACCTTCTGCCCAGCTGGCTCTTCCAGCTTTGTCATATTCTCCATCTCAGGCAACCTCTGGTCAGGTAACTCTTTCTTCATAACAGGTACTTCCTTTGCCTCAGCTAATGCCTCCTCTTCTGTCACTTTACTTTGCTCAATAGACAACTATTCAAGAAAAGAAAGGAGGGAAGAAATAGGATAAAGAAATAAAGAGGCAAGGAATATGTGATAATTGTGATTGTAATTACCAAACCTTCTTTTCCTGGAAATGCCCAGAGAGAGGCACTTGGAGCATCCTCATAGATGCCAGAGCTCACTGTGGTTTTGTCCCTCTAGAAAGAGAGCCTTTGAGGAACCCCCTTCCTCCACTCTAAGGCTACAAGTGTGGCTGCCCCAGGTCTAGCTCCAGGGCTGGGCCTGTGACCCAGGCCTATCAGGAATTTCTATATAGAACATTTGCTAGGACTGCTAAGAAGTAGGTGCTTGCTTTCCTTTTTTTTCTTTTTCTTTTTTAATGCTTATTTATTTTTGAGAGAGACAGAGAGAGAGAGAGAGAGAGACAGAGCACGAGTTGGGGAAGAGCAGAGAGAGATGGAGACAGAATCTGAAGCAGGCACCAGGCTCTGAAGTGTCAGCACAGAGCCCAACATGGGGCTTGAACTCACAAACTGTGAGATCATGACCTGAGCTGAGGTCAAATGCTTAACCGACTGAGTCACCCAGGTCCCCCTCTTTTTTTTTTTTTGTATATTTATTTATTTTTGAGAGAGAGATAGAGCATGAGCAGGGGAGGGGCAGAGATGAGGGGGGGACAGAGGATCTGAAGCAGGCTCTGTGCTGATAGCACACACCCCATGTGGTGCTTGAACTCACAGAACCATGAGATGATGATCTGAGCTCAACCGATTGAGCCACCCAGGTGCCCCTAGAACTTGCTTTCTAAGCTAAGAGGATGTTAGTTTAGAGCTGTGGGGAAATCTTTGACCCTCCATGGGGAAGTGACTGCTTGGGAATAAAGCTAACATGGGTAAAACACAAATGGCGAGACAGAAAATGAGTTTGAATTTCTGAATCCCCCTGATGTTCTACTAGTTATATGGATTAAGTTCCCATTGTTGCTTAAACCAAAGAGTAGTGTTTCTGATATTTGCAACCCAAAGGGTCCTAACTAATAGAGATGGTACCTTCCTGCAGATGGCCTCACTGAGGCAGGAACAGGATTCAGAGAGAATGGGGGTTGTCATTGTCATTGTCAAGGAAAATAATGCCAGAGAGCTGGATCCTGTCAAGACATCTGGGTACTGATTCAAGAACAGAGGACCCAGGGAACCAGCCTTAGGAGAACTCAGAGTCTTTGCCTTTCCCTCCATTTCTAAAGTCTGCCATTTCTGCTTCCTTGTAGTAAGTGCCCTTGAAATAAAGTCATCCACAGTGGGTAGTTGTTCACCGGTCATCAATGATCTCCAGGGTATACAAGATTATGGGACTCTTGGCATACTCTCTCCTAGTCCTTTGGGTTCTTCATGATTCTGTGTGAGACAGAATAATCCAGGGTATTGCTGTTTTACCTTACCTCATCCTCATCCTCAATCCTGGTCTTGATTTGACTTTCCAGGAAGTCAGAAAAGCCCTTCAGGGTATGTTCTCCCTTATACAGTACAGCCTAGGAAGAAAATGGAATAAGGTCAAGACAGTATCCCCTTCCTACAAAATATTCAGGGACTGCTATGTAAGATAAGTCCAGGGTCAAATTCCTAACAGACTGAGTACAGGAAAGAGGTTCTGTAGCCTCTCTGAGCTTCCATTACCATGGCTCTAACATAAGAATAATAATAACTCTTCCATCATAGGGGCTATAATGTAGTGGTTAGAGCACAGACCTCGGAGTCACACTCTCAAGGTTCAAACCCTGTTTAACCTCTCTGTGACTCAGTTTTCCTATCTGTAATGTGAAGATAACAACGCTATCTACCACATATGTTGTTGTAAGAATTTAATGAATTACTATATGGAAGGCACTGAAAACAGTACCTGACTCATAGTGAGTACCACATATGGTTGACATTATTATCATAACAAGAATAAGAATAGTTCTTATTTTACAGAGTATCTGATACATGATCATTGCTTAGTCCATAGTCCATACTAGTTCCCTTTCCTCTTTCAGTCTTTTTTTTTTTTACTCTGGTTAATGGATTTTATTTTATATCACATAGAACAAAAAACAAATAACTGAAGTATTTATTGCACAGAGTCTGTTGAAACTCAGAGACCTTTTAAGTCCTTGGGAAACAAAATTTAAATAACACTATTACTGTAAGTCTTAGTATATTTGAATGTAAGCTTCTTTTTTTTAAATGGCATTGACCCTGAAATTTTAATCTTTAGAGAATTGGGTTGTAGATGATAAAGTGCTGGAAGAGAAACTATAGGGCTAAAACATAGTTTTCAAGTCATTCTACCATGCAGCATTTATATTTGTTTTAAGTACATCCGGCTTAGGACTGGATCTAAAATGAAAATTTTAAATCAGTTTGCTCTTTTTTTTTTGTTTTGTTTTGTTTTGGTGTTATTGCATTTATTGTAGCTACTTTTTTATAGCTCCTAAGTAAAATATTGATAAAACAAATAGTTGTTTCCCATCTGTAGAACAGCAAAATAGATATTTTCAGGGGCAGATTATGGGTGGAAATTTCTATATACTGAAATATTTATTTATTATTTATTTATTTATTTTAGACTGTAGGCTTTTATTTTTATTTTTTTGCATTTTTTTGTAACTTTATATATATATTTTTTAGAATATCTGAAGTGGCAATCATTATATAGAAGTGTGTCTTGGGTTTTTCCCTTATTATTTTCCTCTTTCAGTCTTTAAGGTCATGAAGCTATTTACTGCCATTGGTTGTCTAAACTCCTTTTCAGATAACTGAAGATCTGTGACAGCTCCACTTTCTCAACCCAGCCAGTCTCACTTTCTACCACTCTCCCACATATATTTTCTGTACCAGAAGGATAGCATTTCCTTCAGAGTGCTATGGCTACCCTTCTGCCCACATCCTCATTCATATTATACTTCTGCCTATAGTTCACATCCCTCTTCTAATCTGATTTAAATCCTCAGCATTCTTCAAAATTTCATATCTGCATGAAATATCTGCCCTCCAGAATCTGTCCCCTTCAATTCCAATTGCATGTAGAGGTGGGCCTGTCATGACTTCTCTCCCACACTCAGTCATACTCTTCTTGGGAGCAGGAATCTTGGCTTGTATTGTTTTGATGGGCACCCTTCCTCACGTGCCAAAGCAAAGCAGCCTGGAGAGTATGTTCCATGACATTGGCAATGAATGCTTGGTGATTTATAATACTGAAGTGTAAAAGACATTGACTGCTTTTCTATCATGTGATCTTCCTTCTTCTTGTAGCACTCCATCCTCAATATTCACATTGAAATTTCCCCCTCCTTATTCCATAATAGCCTGCATAGAGCCCAGCACCAGTACCAGAGGAAACTGGGCCTGAATAATCAAGACATTCACATCTGCCTAACAACACTGGGTAAGGGAAGAACAGCTAACCCAAGCTGGACCCAATTATAGCAAGTCTTGGGACTTTTGGGGAAGCTAATGAAAAACATTCTTCAAACTGAACATGAGAGGATAATAGGGACTTGAGCTGAGAATGATGCTGTTTTGGTACAAGGTAGAGCTGCAGATAAGGAGAAACTGGTTCTGTGATAATGACATAATGACATTTCCAGGTATGTGGGTCCCAAGAGCTTCTTACCTGTTGAGAGTCCATGGGAAAGAGCCTGAAGAAGGGGTATCGGTCCAGGTACATCAGCTGAATGTCATTTGCTGTGATGTCAATCTTGGCAATGGTGACTGTTGAGTGGTTTTGATATTTTCTGCCCAACTCCTCCAGCACTGGGAAGAGTGCCTTACACTTTTCTGACCAGGGTGCATCTGAAAAAGAAGGACCATTGCTCAAGTTCACACTAATAAAACTGAAAGCCAATGCTCCCCCCACAAACACCATCACCATGTTCTACTAAGAGTTCTGTTGCTCTGCAAATTGCACTCTTTCTTTTAACAGTATATTACATTACTTTACATTTCAATCACGGTACCTGGTCATTATTAAATAAATTAGAAAAAATTTGATATAGTCCTTTTCCACCTAGACACTAACACTTTGAGCATGCTGGAACATTTTCTACTATTCTTTGTTTCTCCTTGAACATAGCTTTCCACTCCAGTTGAAGAGAAAAAAAACCCAAAAATATTTATGCTAGATAACTCCTCATGTTCTACCAGAAGTCGTGTGTGTGTGTGTGTGTGTGTGTGTGTGTGTGTGTGTGTGTATGAGAGAGAGAGCAAGAGCACAAGAGTTTTCCAACAGAAGTTAAGCTCACAGTCCAAGGTCACCCAGGTAATTAAGGAGAGGAAGTGGGGATTTGAAGTCAGGCTGCTTTGACTTGTACACGCCTTTTAGTCCCATGGTGGAGAATGTGCCTAAGAGGTGAACAGGAAGTTGTAACAAGTACAGTGACCCCTGGAAAGGAGACACTGGAGCTCCTTAGGGACAGTTGCTTTAAGTTTTGAGTCTGGCCCAGGCACCTAGCCCTCTGGAGAGAATTAAGAACCAGATCCAGCATGGAAAGAAACTGAACCTTTCCTACTCTTTGAGGTCCCATTATAGTTTCTGGCTCTGTGGGAGGGGTGGCCTCCAGGGCCCTGACACTCTACATTAGGATGATCATCCCTCCATTTACAAACCAAGTGCCTCCAAGACCATCTGCTCTCCCCGCAGCTCCCCTGGAGCCGGATGGGCCCTGGGTTGGAACAGGAGGGGGCATAATGGTCACAGTCCCAGGGGGCCAATCTGAGAGGCCTGCTTCCAAGAAAATGAGGCTGCTTTTGCCTCTTACCAGAACCAAATGAGCATTCTGATAACTCCAGTGGCAGGTAAGTATAGAAAAGCCACCCACCCTCTTACATAAAGGGAACAGATCATAGTTATTCAATCATGCAGACCTTAAACACCTCACCCTGTGGATGAGTCCCTTTTAGTGAGATTTTTAAAGGCTTGCATGTTGCAATCCAGCCCTCAGGCAGTAATGGCATCAGAGCTAGATTTGAATTCTTTGCCTTGGAATAATTTTCTGAGGCTAAGTTCCCTCATCTGTATAATGGAGAAATCCCATGGGCCCTCCTAAGAGGCTTGTTTTGAGGGGGAAAACAAAGCAGGGTGTGTAAATAGCCAACTCATGCCAGGTTCATTGTAAGTTCTCAATAAACAGTAAATAAGAGAGATGTCTGAAGCAACTTCAGTGTCACCCTTCTCTGTATATCAGAGTAGAAGTTAAGTCCCCAGTTTGGGCTCTCACAGGCAAGTCAGAAGCAGTAGAGAAAGGGTGATAGTCCTTTAGGCAAGCACTGGAAATAATTACAACAATAAGAATAATAATAGTAATAATAGCTGTTATTTATCAAGTGCTTGCAATGTGCTAGATACTGCTATGCTCTCCTTCTACATGATTTAAGTCTCCAATTTGGCCACGCCAACTCAGATAGGTGAAATATGGGCTATTTGGTAAGTTACTTAAAGCCACAACTGCTATTCTGTTCAGCAATTACAAGCCAAGGCACTGGGGTCAGGCTACCCAGGCTCCAATTCCAGTTCCCAGCATTTATTCACTGCCTGACTTTGGAAAAGTTTCTTCACCCTTTAGAGACTCTGTTTAGTCATATACAAAGTGAGAGCAATAATAGTAGCTACTTTCAAAGTGTGTCATGTGGATTAAAGGAGATAAACTATAGAATGGCTCAGCAGAAGGCCTGGTATACCACAGCATTGAATCATTGTTAGCCATCAGCATGATTATTGTCATAAGAGACACAGGCCTGGATTTTATGGAAGGTATTCCACATGTTCCAAGAATTAGATTTTCAGGAAGAGTTGCATTGTAGGTGATAGCATCTTAATCCAAACTCTTTGGATGTTAGAAAACCACCTTTGGCTTGGTGTTTTTGATAGATTTTGGAGTTTGGGGGGCCCAAGAATTCAGGAGCAACACTTGAAAAGTAATGTCTGGGCCATTGCCTTCTCTGGCCTCTGCAGAGATACTTACAGAACATCACAAATACGTCCCTTTCCTTGTCAAAGACCACCATATTGAAGTTCTTCCCAACGAGTTGCTTAACTGGCCCTTGGTACCAATATTTTGGAATCTCTTCACTGGATTGATGTTTCTAGGAAGCAAATTTGAGAGATCTTACAGTCTCCAGAAAGGGGTTGGCAGTTAGGGCTCCCTGCCCTGAAGGGAAACAATGGGAAATTTTCTCTTGTTCTTAACAAGAGCCTTAGAAAAGAGTTTGAAATGCTCATGTTCAACCTGTTTTTCCTGCCCTCCCCCCTAAAGTTTAGCTGTTCCCAATTACTTCCTGAGTCAAAATCAAGATAATTTGCACTACTTGTTAAAACCCTTATCACACTTTGGCTCCCACCAGCCTCACCAAGCTCATTACCATTCTTTCTTTGCTTTCTTCAACCATACTGGTCTTCTATTTACCCAAAGGGCTAGCTTTCTTGAACCACAGGCCTTTGTTTATGCCATTCCTGTGTCTGGAGGACCTTCCCCACTCCCCATTCTTACTCTCCTTTCTTTATCCTATTAACTCAGATTTACCCTTCGGAAAGATTTTGAGGAGGGCTTCCCTGACTCTTCCCAGACTAGGTCATATCCTGCTACCATAAGTTCTCATAACATTTGATATTTTTCTTTGTATCACTTATTCAAGTTTATCATTTATATCTTATTTTTCTCATTATTTTCTTTTCTAGTTATTTGATAATGTGTCTCTACTGTACTAGACAGAATGTCAGAAGGGATTTTTCTGTCTTCATCACTGAGTATCCACAGCCTGATACATCATAGTACCTCAGTAAATATTTTGTGAAAGTATGCATGAAAGAATGAACGTAGTTCTGATTCTCTTTGAAGGAGGTGGTAGAAATCTCACAACATATATTTTTCTCTTCAACCACTGCTTCCTGTAGTCTCTTGAATTCATACCCTTCTCTCCATATGCACTGCTGCTTCCCTACCCAGGTAGCCTTCATCTCTCGTCTAGATCACTGTAGTAGCCACACAGAGTTCCTAATCTTCTCTACACCTTTACTCTACCAGTAGGGTTTTATTTCACCATGCAAATTTGCTTTCCATT
>NC_043707.1:14954061-14984997 GCF_006229205.1 Suricata suricatta
CCCCTGGTCCTCCATTAGGTTTCTCCTGTTTTCCTGTTAGACCTATGAGTGCAAACATGGTTTCTGTCCTTCTCTGCCTGACTTATTTCACTTAGCATGACACCCTCACGGTCCATCCACTTTCCTACAAATGGCCAGATTTCATTCATTCTCATTGCCATGTAGTACTCCATTATATATATATACCACATCTTCTTGATCCACTCATCAGGTGATGGACATTTAGGCTCTTTCCATGTTTTGGCTATTGTTGACATTGCTGCTATGAATATTGGGGTACATGTGCTCCTATGCATCAGCATTTCTGTATCCCTTGGGTAAATCCCTAGCAGTGCTATTGCTGGGTCATAACAGAGTTCTATGGATAGTTTTTTGAGGAACCTCCACACTGTTTTCCAGAGCGGCTGCACCAGTTTACATTGCCACCAACAGTGTAGGAGGATACCAAATTCTTAATATGCATAGCTGTCTGGCCTTTGCCCAGTTCACCAGCTCTTACAATACTTCCCTCATCCAGACCCCAGCCTCTGGAAAGGACTTGGAGATTCTTTCTGAGGAAACATAAAGAGCGTGAGGGCTGGACATGGGAAATGGGAAATGGTGAAAAAGATGAAAATTAGAAATGGGCCAGACCAGGCACGTGACATCTCATAAGTCATGTGAAGGATGCTCATCTTTATTGCAAAATCTTGGAGGATGTGTTGGCCCTTGAGAAGGAGAAAGATACCTCTTAAGGTTAAACCACAGGGAAGAGAGAGAGAGAATGGGTAGCACTCCCAAGTATGTTTGTAGGTGTGTTGGTGGAAAATAAGGGGCCCTTGTCTTATCTTAATGATATGTGGTCTCATGCTCAGCTGAGACTGGAAGAAGGAAAGGGGTATGAGGATATAGAGACTCAGAGATGTAAAGAATGAACACGCTAAGAGAAATTTCTGTAGAGCTGTCAGGACATTTCAGAGAGCCCATGGGAGGTTTGTGATTCAGTGAAGCCAGCCTACCTCAGGATGGTGTTCTTTTTCTCTAGCATTGGCCTGAAAGCAGTAGGGACATTAAGTGAGTTCAACCAGGGTTGTGATTTTGCCTTATAAGTTGTACAGGGTATAAAGAAGGTAGAAGGTAGATGAAGGAATAGAGGGATAAAGGCATTAAGGGAATCATCACCAGAGCGATGAACCACTGAATCCAAGTTCATGAAGGAAGGCAGTAAAGATATTGTGAAATGGGATCAAGATATTGGAGACCATGAGAAGGGTAAGGAATCAGAATAATATGGATACTAGAAAAAGGAACTGAAAGGATGGGAAGCTTGAAATCAGGTTTTCAGAGGGGCTGCCATCTCTAAAGAGTGGCCAGAAGACTAGCTGGCTAGAATGGCACACACCAATTAGAGGAGAGACCAGGGTTTTGGATACTGACATCTCTGGAGGTGATGGCAGAGAAGGGATAGAAAGCAAGTCTGCAGTGAGCTTAAGTCCTCAGAGAGTGAAAGGGACATGATCAGAGGACAGCAGTGGAGGGAAGGAACAGGTGATCTAAAAGTCCAAATGCATGGGATCTGGCATTTTGAAGATAGAAGGAAATGGCATGGAGGACACCAGCCTCACCACTTGGCCTGTGATGATGATGTGCATAAGAGGGAAAAACAACAACAACAACAACAGCCTTCACTTGAAAATGACTGTCTGTGTGGGAATGGACAGAGGTAATGGGAACCCTCAGAGGGAAAGGGACCAAATATTCTGGTTTTCCTGGGAAGTTCCAGTTTATTCTATAACAGAATACTTTTAAAGAAGGGGGTGTCCCCACCTCACCTTACTCTCAAAAGTGTTTCCATTTGGTAAATAAAAAATATGGTTACCTAATGTAGCAGGGTGGCTGAAGGACTTCACATGAGCTACGTAAACAGCAGGAGATGTTGTGTTATGTAGGATCCTTCTGCACCTTCTCCTTCCGTTTAGCAAAACAGGCTCATTTCTAACCTCCCAAACAAGAGGTCCCTAAAACCTTTGAAGTTAAATCCTGATGGCTTAATACAATCCTACCCTGTCTCTCTCCCCCCAAATCCATCTATCCTTAAATCTTTCACAGGAGAGTCCAAAAGGAGGAAAACTGGCTCCTTTCAGGGGATGTTGGCCCTAGGAGCTCC
Organism: Suricata suricatta; assembly: GCF_006229205.1. Classification (NCBI taxonomy): domain Eukaryota; kingdom Metazoa; phylum Chordata; class Mammalia; order Carnivora; family Herpestidae; genus Suricata; species Suricata suricatta. The sequence goes on from NC_043707.1 coordinate 14,956,208, forward strand.
TACATTTCAATTGGGAGTATCTGCAAAGGAAATGACTTTCAGAATAAAGATTTAATGGTGGAATTATAGGGTCAGGACAAGTCAAAAGCTGGAAAGACTAGAGGTGAAGAGAGAAAGGTATTTTGAACTATGAGATTGACCTTTATTCTGCCTCCCTGTTCAGATGACCAAAGCCAGCAAAGTTATGAAATTTTGAGGTTGTGGGTAAACTTTGTCCAAGAACAAACTTACCTTTGCACTTCTATTCAGGAAGCTGCGGCCAAATTTCTTGAGATTTTCATAGGTTATTTCCTCAGAAGGCATTTTGTATCTTGCATCAGAGCTTAAGTTTAGGATTTGGACACATGGGATATTAACCTCTGTGATCCTGAAGTATCTGAAGATATGTCCATTTCTGGGTTCATCTGCATCCACAACGATGAAAAGAATCTGCCAAACCACATAAAACCTGTGTCTCTCTAGGATTGGAGGCCATGATAAGACTAAAGATTAAAATAGGCTAAGGAATCCCTTACTGAGGAAAAGAAACTTGGGGAGCCATGGGAGATCATTAACGTAATGCAAATAGCTGGGTCTATGGAGTCAATGGGTTTGTGAAGACAGAACAGGGCCCCTTTCCATCAGGTGGGGCAGCCCTTTGCCTCAGGGCACAGACAGGCATTATCCTTTAGCCTGGTTTCAACATCTTTGTACAGGGTACCATCCACACAACCACAGGAAGTCAGGAAGTCCTGAGGTTTCATCCAGATCCTGGGGCAAAACCATTACTGACCCTCTCTGTGCTTCACTTTCCTTATCTGTAGAGATTATAAGAGTACCCACCTTACAGGGCTGTTGAAAGAATTAAACAGGACAGTGGCTTAGTTCAATAACTGGGAGGTAGAAAATGCTCAATACCTGTCAAGTCTATTCTAAACTATTCTTCTGTCAAGGGAATTCATGACTTCATTCTCTCATATTCAAGCAATATTCATGGAGTGCCTTCTAGGCATTTTGCTAAATACTGGGGATAAAAATTGCACAAGGCAGATAAGATCTGCCTCCATGGGGTTTATGTTCTAGAGGAAAAGACGGACAACAAAGGAGTGAATAAATTAACAAATTTAGATAGCAATGAGTGCCAATTAGACAGTAAAAAGGGCACTGTGATAGAGCATGACCATATAGGTGATGTGAGGTCAGAACTCAGTGTTAGGTAGGAAGGTCAGGAGGAGTATCTGAGGAGGTGACATCTTAGCTGGGATGTAGGTGAAGAGTTAGCAAGTCAGGGGAACACTGAATCAGGCAGTGGAAATTGTCATTGCAAAGGTCTGGCATCACAGAACAGAGTGTTCTCAAACAGAAAGGAAAGGCTGGTATGGCTTCCACACCATGAGGGAGAGAGTCATGGGGGACAAAGGTAGAAACATGTTTGAGATGAGATCAGAGCTTCAGTAAGGAGGTTGGGTTTTATCTGAATAAGATGGAGGGCTACTGAAGAATAATAAGCCAGAGAGTGCTATGATAATTTGTGAAAGATGACTCTGGTTGCACAGAAGCAGCAAGATTGGAAGCGGGGAGGCCACTTAGAGGCCAAAGCAAAAACACTGATACCCTCGGGTCATTTATCTATCAAAATATTAAGGGCCCTGTTATATGCCTGACATTCTTCCAGGTGCTGGGGAGACTGTGAAAACAAAGCAACAATATTAGAACCATCCTTGTATACTTCCAACAAATATTGGCAAAATGTGAACAAGATAAGATATGGCATTGTGACTTGTCTGAATAGTATTCATCCATTTGTCTTTGGCTCTAAAATGGATCACAATCAGTAAATGGCATTCAGGAAGCTAGATAGTTGGGGTAAAGGTCATTCAGAACCTTATCTCAGGGGCACCTAGGTGGTTCAGTCAACTGGTTAAGCACCCGACTCCTGACTTCGGCTCAGGTTGTGAACTCACCGCTAGTGAGATCAAGTCCCAAGTGGGTCTCTGAGCTGACAGCACAGAGCCTTCTTGGGATTCTCTCTCTTTCTCTCTGCCCCTTCCCTACTCATGCACTCAGACTGTCTTTCTCTCTCAAAAATAAATAAATAAACATTTAAAAAAAAAAGAACCTTATCTAACAGTATATGCAAAATAAACTCTACCCAAATTAAAGAGTTAAATTTAAAAAAATAACCTGGAAGAAATATGGCTAAGTACTTACTATCATAAGAGAAATAGAGGGAAGCAATCAGATTGTGATCAACTGAATTACATCAAAAATCTAAAATTTTAAATTGAATGAAGCATGAAAAATATTTACAAGAGGTATTTCTGTAATTGGAACAAACTTCCTGGAGAATGTGGTGGGACGTAGCACAAACATTAAGTATTGTTCATGCCCTAGCGGCTTTACTTGTGTTTATTTTGGGTTTTAAACTTTTTAATGGTTTCACTTGAATTTTAGAGTAATTTTCTTGAAAAGAAAAAAAAATCTGCCATTACCATACTTTTTATAAAAAAAATAAAGAGAAAAAAAGAAAGAAATTGCCTCCAGAGTCCAGGTAGTGGTACATAAATACAGGTATAGGGCTTAAGAAAACCAGATTTGTTTCTAATGGTGACGATAGTGCCTTTTACATTTGCTCATTGCTTTATATATGATGCTTCTCATTTCTACACCAGTGCTCCATTTTACATGAGGTGATTAAAACTAAGAGGCTTAGGAACTCAATGACAAAATCCTTTGTAAGAGGAAGAAAATTTGAACCCAGGTCTGGGTAAAGTTACAGCCATGCTTTCAGGCTGTTTCTCCTCCCCTGACCTCAGGCAGGGGTGGTCTCTCCTCCCCCTTACCTGCAGGCCTGAAACCGCCTTCACTACAGCCACTCACCCTTGCTGGAGCATTGTCCATCAAAAAAGCAACCAAACCTCACATTCCCATGGTAGACTTCTCGAAAAGATGAGGGAAGAAGCAGCATAGGTATGGTAAGAAAGGAAGAGACACTGGGCAGGAAGAAGGGAGGAGGCTGGTTTAAAATAAAGTAGTAAACAATATATATTATCAATATGCAAATAAGGGAGCCAGTATGGAAATAAATATCCAAATCCTGGCTTAATTTATAATTAGCAGGGCAGGCAAATAGCATTAGGGTAGCAGGGCAGGCAAATAGCATTAGGGTCTACAGGTCCTGGATCCACATCCAACAAGGGCAATACCACTTTCCACAAACCTTGTTTGTAAATTCCTTCGATGCCAACTTATAATGCTGCATTATCATACCAAATGACTCGGATCTTTTGGAGGCAAAGAGCAGCATGTGATTCAGGATGTTCAATTCATAAATCAGGTCTTTATTCTGAAATTACCAGAGAAATAGGTCATTCAGGCACACAGCTGCCCCAGCTACCCTTCTCTCAGGGACCCTTTGGCTCACTGACCTCGCTGTTGTATTCAATAACAAAATGTGTGAGATGCTGCTTTATGACTTGATTGATGACCTGTTTGTTGGTACTGTCATTAATAAGCTCCTCACGGTTCACAATTTTTCCCTTGGACAAAAGGAGAAAAACATTGGAGGACAGTAGCTTCCATAATATAGACACTTAATAAATGTAAATAGCACAGTTTTCCTCTTGGATGAAAGGAAAATACCATTGTGACAAGTGTAATCCATAATCTGTCCATAAATATGAACTGCCAGGCAGATTAGCCTGTGGGTGGAATATGGGTCTGTGGCAACCATGAAAATCTCCAGTCTACAGAGCAAGGGGTATAGTTGAGGAGCAGCACCAGCTGCTATGCTTTGAAATCCATCCAAGCAGTTGTACTGAAGCTGAGCAGTATCTTACACACAGCTCCTAACCTATGCACTGTTTCAGGGATACTAAGGTAGGCCCATTTCTGAGAGATACAGGACTTCTCTGGTAGGCAACTTTGGCCAACTTTCTTAGAACTGCTGCATCAAGGACCTTCTTTCTTTCCAAAGGGTCAAACCCACATCAAGACCTGATGAGTTCTTCTTGCCCCCCCCTCAACTCCCTTTGTTCCCCTTCGCAGGCATTTTCCCCAATTATTTGCATATCTAGTCCTGTTTGATGGCTGCTTCTCAGAAGGACTGGGATTAACACTGAGAAAGAAATAATTCTCTATAGCCTGGGATCCAAGTTTGCAGGGGAAGGAGAACAAAGAAGTGGCCCTCTCTTGCTGGTTTCTCTCTACTCCATCACCTCTTTGCTTCCACCATTCCTACCCTCTAGTCTAAATCCCTTCCGTGGACTCCGGCAAAAGCCTTCTAATGGTCTTCCAATTTCTCCCCTTGTTTCCCTCCAACCCACCCCCCCACCTTCAACCGGATTGATGCAGTTAAAAAGTACTCATGTCATTCTCTTGGTCATATACTTCACAGCTCCTGTTGTCCTTTGGACAAAGCCAAAACCCTTTTCTGGTCATGGCAACAATCTGATAATACTAGTCAGACTTATCAAGAGTTCATATTATACCAGCCACGGTTCTAAATATGCTATATGCAAAAACTCATTTAATCCTCATAACATCTCACTGAGCTGTGAATCATCATTTCTCCCATTGTACAGTTGAGGGAATCGAGGTACAGAAAAATGAAGTGATTTGCCCAGGGTTGCTAAACTAGTGAGAGGTGGAGCCATGATCCACCCTAGGCTGTCTGACTCTAGAGCTCATGCTCTTAACCATTAAAGTAGTTTAACTTTGTCCTAACCGAATTTTTCAAGTTTGCTCTCTGGCTTTTGATACTGTGATAAAGTTTATTCTGTGGAACTTTCAATTTTTTTATGTGATCCAATTTATCAGTGTTTTTTTTTAATAGTTTCTGAGGTTTCTGGCATGCTTCATAAAAGGGCTTTCCCACTCCAGATTTTAAAGCAAAATCTTCCAAGGCATCTTCTAGTCTTTACATGGCTTCATTGTTATATTTTTAAATCAGTCAGAAATCAATCTGGAATGTAATTTGGTGGAAGGAGGATATATAGATTTAGGTTTTATATATATTTTTTCTAAATGCCTACCCAGTTCTCTTAACACTGATCATTGAATAACATATTTTCCCTACTAATCTAAAGTATCAGGGTGCCTGGGTGGCTCGGTTGAGCGTCCGACTTCAGCTCAGGTTATGATCTCCTACTCTGTGAGTTCCAGCCCCATGTCAGGCTCTGGAGCCTGCTTCGGATTTTGTGTGTGTGTCTCTCTCTGCCCCTCCTCTGCTTATGCTCTGTTTCTCTGTCTCTCAAAAATAATGTTAAAAAAATTTTTTTTCAAAATTTATAAGAAAAAATAAAGTATCATCTTTAACATATACTGGATTTCCATATGTATTTGGATCTAGTTTTAGACTCTGGGTTGTCCCATTCAGATATACAAATCAGGTTATTTTATTCTCCAACTTAAAACTTTTTAATGACTTCCAACAGCCCAAGTAAAAATGTAGTGGCTCACAGTCTTAAGCAGGTCTGAGTATCACTTCACCCACCTCCTATGTGGCCTTGGCAAGTAACTAACCATTCTCAGCCATATCTATAAATAACATGATTACTGTAAGGATTTGGCTTTGTATGGGGAGGGGTAAGGCATGTTTCAGGAACCAGACTGCAGTTTCTAGAGTAACACTGTTCAGTAGAACTTTATGTGATGATGGAAATGTTCTTTATATCTATGCTGTCCCATGCAGTAGCCACTGTCCACATATAGCTAGTTTGATTGGGAAGCTAGAATGTTAATTTAACTAATTTAAATGTAAACAGTCATATATGACAAGCAGCTACCAGATTGGACAGCTCAGATCTTGATCCTAGAGAGGAAGAAGAGAAAGATTTGTAATAGAGGCTAGACTGTGGAAGGCCTTGTAGGTTTCATTAGGGACTTGAGTCTTCATCCTAAGAATAATAGGGAGAAGAGGAAAATGTATATTAGAGTCTAGACTGTGGAAGGTCTCATTAGCGACTTGAGTCTTCATCCTAAGAATAATAGGAAGCCATTCAAAGGCTTTCAGTAGGAAAGAGGCAGGTGGCCATCAGTTTGAGTTTTGGAAAGATTGCTCTTTAGAGGACAAGAGTGATTGTAGTAGAACAGTTGAGTGGATGTTGTATTAGGCTATGGCAAATGATGGTCACTTGACTTAGGATGGTTGCAATAGAGATAAATGGATAGATTCAAGGGATATTTTGGATTTAAAATAAATAGGATTGGAGTGATGAGCTGGTTGTGAAGGGTGGAGGAGAGGGAGGTCTTAGAATAAAATGCCTGGGTATTCTGACTTTGCTCAGATGGGAGAAATGGTGACACCATTAATTGAGAGGGGAAAAAACACTTAAAGAGGATTTGGAGGGGAGATTATATTAGGCTTGGTCATGTTGAGACAGCTGGTGATGGGTATGAAAGTCTGGAGACAGAGAAGTCTGGAGATGGAGGTTTGTAAATCATGATTGTATGGACAGTAATTGCTGTTGGAGGGTGAGTGGGAGAGGACAGACCAGAAGAAAACAGGGTAGAGGACTGACCCTTAATGAATGGCATTTACTGGTTAAGAAGAGGAGGAGGAGCTTACAATAAAGAATGTCTAGAAAGGCCAGTGAAACTCCAGGAGACTGTGTGATCAACAGCAGCTGCCTAGTCCAATGCCTCTTAGTTCACAAGTGGCAGAACCAGCATTTGTGCCCAAAGACTATAGATACATGCATAGTCCACTATTTTGAACTGGAGACCTTTCACTAATCAAAATCTTACCTTTTTGAATACCAGAAGACTGTCAAGGGTGACGTGGAAATGTCCAATAGCATTGCTAATTGATATCACTCCAAATGTTAGCTCTGGGAAGTCTTTGATCATATCGTAGAATAACTCTGCTACTTCTTCCTCTAAATCCTGTTTGGGGAAGGATGTTGGGTGAGCCTTTTGTAGAAAGCAAAATATCTGGCTTATTTAAGGTCAAGGTGGAAATGGTGACCAATTCATCTCCTCACCTTTCCAAGTTCTGGGGTTTTCCTGGGTCTTCTAAATCCCTTTTCATGGATGTTTCATACTCAGAATACTTCTATGGCTATGACTAAGGTCAAAATAGGCAACTCCACAGGGATTAATGAAGAGAATTGATAAACTTGATTTTTTCTAAATATTTAGAATAAGGTTGTTCTAAACACACAGGTTTAGACTTAAACATTTATTCCTTAATTGCTTTCAAAAGACACAACTGACTTGACCACATGGATCACCAGATAAGAAAAAATTGGGATTGAAAAATGAAAAGAGACAGAAAGAGGCACATATTCTTCCCATGTAAAAATATAATGCCAAAGTTCTGACTTCCACTGGGGGAAGGGAAGAATCATCAAAGTTACAGGAAATGAGTAAAGACATATAAGAAACTCCTTTTCCACAAGGAAAAACAATTTGCAAATTATTTATTATCCAGTGATGTTCCAAGTGGAACTCCAAAAGATCAGTTATACTATCAAAGCCAATTTAATAAATGTAAATCTCCTCTCCTCTCTCTGCATTCCTGTCCACCTTTCTGGTTAGTGTCTCCTATCATTTCACCTTCCATTCTTTCCTTCCTCATTTTAACCCTGTAAGAAACACCTCATTGGAAAAGGAAGAATGGGCATAGAATTAACCCAAGTGGAAGACCTCTCCTCACCCCACCCCTTCCCAGGCACAGGACTCCTCACCAGTTGAACAGCCACCTCCCACCTCCTGACTCCAGTACCTGGAAGAAGCCAATGATGACCAAGGGCCTGGATTTCACAAAATCTAACACCTCCTGGGTATTATTGAACAAAAATGCTTTCTGGCTAATTTGTCTTCTCAGCCAAACGACCAAGGCAGTCGATTCAACCACTCCTGGAAACAGAGACAGTTAAATGGATCTCATAGCAGTTTTCTCTTAAACTGGAGCAAGGCTTATCTTCTCCAGGTTTAATGAAAAGGAGCATTAAACCTTGGACTCCTTGGACTCCTACATGTTAAAGGCCAAGGTCAGTCCTTCCACTCCTTCCCATCCCAGTCCTAAGGCATGAATTTTAACAGCCACAGCTAAACTTCACTGAGCACTTACCAAGAACAAGGCACTGTGCTGAGCAATTTGCATGTATTATATCCCCAAAGCAACCCTCCGCATTTTGTAGAAGAGAAAATTGAGATTTGACTTGTCAATGGCCATTCGACTAGTGCACCTGGGAATCAAACCCAGGAGGAAGCATGCCTTGTTTCTTTTCTTACCTGCCTTCCAAAGTGACAGGAAGATAGATTTATTTTTTTTTAATGTAAATGAATGAAATGTAAATAAAAAATACCAGCTTGCTTTGTGACTTTGGGAAAATTCCATTATCGCCTATGCCTCCAACTTCTCATCTGAGACAAAGATGTTCATGAAGGTCATAGGTCATGACTTCCATTTCTCAGCTATCATATGGGAGGTGCTAAGCACACAAAATCTTAGCTTCTAAAATTGGGACACATATACCATATCTGGGGAGACATAATAGTGTGCAAAATGTACATGAAGCTATAGACAGACAAGTGTTTGCTAGAGTCATCAGTTCCACATGACAGTAGCTACTGTAAAATACTATTTTCTGCTATAGAATAAAATGAAGCATTTAAACTGAGTTTATGAGATAAAACAATGTTTGTTGTAAGTAGCTTGTAGGCCTTTATTTCTTCACTCACCATTCATTCCTTCACTCATTCATTCATTTGACAAATATGTGCTGAGAACCTATTATGTTATTGAATGTTGTGCTTGGTCCTGGGGATATAATGGTGAGCAGAAACAAACATAATCACACTCTTTTGCAGCTCTCCTTTTGTTGAATAGGATAATTGTCAAATAATTACACAAACAAGCATATAATCACACCCAAAGCAGATATTCAAAAGCAAAGTTCTATGAGCTTATAGCAAAGACGTATGACCTAGACTGTGTATTCAAGGAGGGCTTCCTAGAAGAAATCACTTTTGAGCTGAAAACAGAAGGATGCTTATGAATCAATAAGAAGGCAGCAATAAGAAGAAGGAAATTGGACAAGGAAGGAGAGGGAAAGACTTCCACACAGAGCAAGCAGCCCATGCAGGACAAATTGCAGCATGCAGCTTGATGAATGCATGTCGGGTGGTAAATCAACTGGAAAGCACTCTATTTTCAGTGTCTTTGCTTACATTTCCTGAGAATATAAGGCCGTTTAAAAAACTTGCAATAGAATATATTTGCATACAGAAAGGTGTACAAATTATACTGTACAGTTTGTGAATTTTTGCAAAATGAACACACCTGAGTACTACTCAGATCAAGAGATAGATCACTGCCAGGCTCTCACAAGTTCCCACTGGACCCCTCCTAGGCGCTAACACACCCTACCTAAGGATAACCACCATTCTAACTTCTAACAGCATGCGTTAGTCTGCCTGCTCTTGAACTTCATATAAATGGAATCACACAGTATGTGTGTTGGAGTCTGGCTTTGTTACATTGTAAGATTCATCCACATTGTTGCATGGGCATTGTGTTGTGTGAATATTCTATAACTTATGTATCCTCTCGGTGAGCATTTGGGTTGTTTCCAGGTTTGGGACTATTAAGAGTTAATTTTTGGGCATGTCTCTGGGAGCATGCTCTTCTATTGGGTACATGCATAGGAGTAGAATTTCTGTTCATAGGGATTACTGCATTCAGCTTTAGTAGATACTGATTAGGCCATTTTAAAAAGCCACAATGAGTCAGGCCTATAGAAGTTCACATAAGGACAATGTGCTAGCCTCAAGGGACAGAGAGAGATGGGGAAGGCTTCATGCCACCCTCAGACCATGGGCACTCCACCCTGCAACAGTTCCCCTCTCCTGGATTCAGCCCCAAGGCTGTCATCTAGACTATTCTATGTTCTATGGAAACAGGCATTTGTCTGAAAATGCATCTCTTACAGGCATTTGTCAAAAAGAAAAAAAATTGTTGTAAGTGCTCTGAAAGGAGCTGGTTTCAAAGTCCCGAAAATACCAACAAAGCTGAATAAAAAGCCCCCCACATCCATTTGAATTTCAGGTCATCAAAACCATAGTGCCCATCTCATATTGTGCCACTGTCTCCCTCTGTCCACAAGGCAGCCATGCCCTCTTCCCGTGGCACACCAGGCCGTGGCACCTACCAGTCCCTCCACTTGTGCTGCATTTTCTTCAGCAATCAGGGCATCTCCTGTGTCTTATTAGTTTGAGATTTGAAGTTTTCTTATTGCCACTCCCCTCCCCATCATATCATTCTCTATTTTCTGACCTATTACATTTTCTTATTGAGTCTAACTTTTTCTAAAGTTACAGTTTTTGGCTAGCTTGCTCGCTAGCTCCTCTAACCATCTGACTCATACTAGGTGCTCAAGAAATAATTACTAGATTGATAAATGAGGTGAACGAATTATAAGATAAACTGGCTTAGAGGAACTTTATCTCAGGCCATCTTCTCTGGGATGTCTGAACTCTGTTTGCCCCTCTGGATCCCATGGGACTGAGGTAGCTCTGAACTTGATAAAGAGTTTGTTCCTGAGTGTCTGCAGATTGGTCACTGCCCTGCTGGGCATGTGTCTCCCCTGGCACTTGGCTCTGAGCCAGAGGACATGGTAACAACTGAGGTGTGAACGCTATGTCAATGATTGACCAGGGCTGCCGTTCCACTGCATATTTCCAAGCACAAGCTGTGAATGCATCATTAACTGAGGCCCTGAAGCTGACCCGAGTTTCCCTCCCTCCAGCGAGGAGGCCATGGCCACATCTCCCACCATCAATCCCTGGGAGACTAGAGGTGAACCAGAACTGTAGCTTTGACCCAACAAGGACTAACCCTCATGTGGGGAAGTTTTCATAAAGTTGGTACAGGAGACCAGCAGAGCTCTGTTGCCTGTCTTACTCAGAGAAGCCCTGTCAAGTCGGCAGAACTAGCATTATTCATCCTGGTTAGGAAATGAGAAATTGGAAGTCTGGCTCAAATTCTCATAACTAGTATTTGTCTTAAGTCTGGGCCCTGATTCTTTCCCAGCACCCCACTGCTTCTTTCTCTGGTTAGGGGTAATACTGAAGAAGAGGGATGATGGGCAAGCCTAGTAGAAATATGGGCTGGCTCTTTACCCCAAGTCTGCCTGCAGTGGACTCTTGCAATTCTATCTCATTCAAGTTCAAACACTATTCATGAAGAACCTATGTGTCCCAGGCACTGCACAAGGGTCAGGAAACTAATGGTTTGATAATAATAAGGACCACATCTGCCATTTACTTAAGAGTGCAGCACAATGCACAGCAGGGATTGGTCAACCACAGTCCAGGGGCCAAATCTGACCTCCCAGTTACCTTTATAAATAAAGTTTTATTGGAACACAGCCACATCCATTTGTTTATGTGGAATTGCTTTTCCACTGCATCAGCAGAGTTAAGTAGTTGTGAAGAGATTGGCCCTTCGCAGAAAACATTTGTTTTCTGCAGTGCTTATTAGCTGGGGATTGTTGAGGACGTTGTTGTTGTTCCACTTCTCTAAATCTCGGATTCCCCAGCCCCTGCACTGGGCTGTGGCATATGAAAAGAGGGCCAGAACAGTGATGGAACACAGTAAATGGTTCAGATATGTGTCATGGCTTGTACCTTACAGACTTGTTTCATCTAACCAGTAACCCCAGGATGTAGATACTTGCACCATCCCCATTTTACAGATGAGGAAATTAAAATTTGACCAAGTGGAACTTAATGCTCTTCAGGCAAGTAGTAAGGATTTAAGGCCAGCTGATGTCTGCCAGTTCAGGCAGCCTCTTAAGAGGACCTGAGAAAGAAGTGAGATCAGCTCCTGCCCCTATGCTCTCACCAGACAACTAAGAACAAAGACAGTTCTGTGAGGTAAGGGCCTTGAGGGGGTAAGGACAGGTGCTATGGGAGCCCGGAGGAGGGCAGACACCTTGACCTGGGTAGTCAAAGGAGACTTCCTGGGGGAGGTGCTAATGCAGCTTCCTGAATGGCAGAGGAGGTCCCAGGCACTGACTTCTAGCAGTAGGGGCTCAGACAGTCTGGAAGTTGTCACCTTTATTGACTCAAAGAGAAGTCAGATCTCACTTGGCCTTTAGGAGCTGAGGGTACCGCAGAACCCAACCCACTCCATGAGCAAATATAGACTTCAACAAAATAACCGAGGTCTCTCATTTCTTCACCACCTTCCCCAAAGCCAACACATCACAAAGGATTCCTGTCTTGGGATCATTGAGTCACATAGTTGACAGTTGTCACTCAGTATATCCTTAGGAAGCAGCAGTCACCATGTCTCTCCATGTCTCTTCTCTCACTGCTCCTGTCTGCTCTTCTATCTCTTTTTCCTCTGTACTCCCCCTGACTCTTCATTGTTCCATAGGCAAGCTGTGAGCCACTGCACTGCTGCGTCTTGTTGGGTCTTGTTTCTAAAGTGCCCTGAGGTAGGAGCTTTTGCTGTGCCTTCCCCTGAAATTCTGGCCTGTGTCTCATGACCCCTTGTGTCCACTCAGAACTGCAAGGCATCCTGCAGCTCATGGAGGTGATGGTACTCTCTGGTCCCTTTTGGTTTTTGCCAACAAAACTCCAACAGGCTTATTGCAGACCTGCTAAATGCCAGACCCTGCAAAAGATTATCTCAGTTTCCTGAGTCAGTCATTTACACATATAATGGAAGCATTCTACCAGCATAGTATAGGCTGTCCTGGGCACATTACCATTCATCACTTTCATTCCATCTATCCATCCATCAATCCATCCATTTTGCACACATTTATGCATTTATATATTTAGCTTTAAAAAAATTAGGACCTACCATGTACCACACTGAGTTATATAAATCTTCAGACATCCTTAACACCAATATAGGCCTTAACACATGGTAGTTTCTCAGTAAAAGAGCGTCAAATATGTGAATGAACAAATTAATGAGAGAAGTGGATTATGATAGAAGCTAAAGTGGTTGGTAGTTACCCTGTCCCAAATCTGTCTTGTTTCATCATCTCCCAGTCTCTCTTTCAGTCAACCACGGCTTCCTTGTCCTGGGACCCTGTCAGAATCATTCTCAAGTAAAAAATTGGGATGGTAGGTAGGTAGTGGAGTTAGGAACTCTCTGGTCTCTGGGAGTTTATGTGCTATACATCTCACTATCCTACCTCATGGTACTTTTAGGGCCCACCAGCTGAGATAAAAGCTGTGGTGGAGGCAGCTGTAGGTTCACCAAAATTATTTTCCTTATGAACACAGATCAGGGGCATACTGCCCAGTCTTTCAGTTCACTAGGACCATGTAACAGAATTTTGGTCAATGGAAAGAGATATGTTTGCCACTTCCAAGCTTGGGTCACAAACACTACCATTGGTAATCCTCTGCCTCTTTGACCCAGCTATCATATAGAGAGAAAATTCCAGAAGCCTCAGAGGCCCTAAGGGAGGGCAGAGCTGCAAGCTGGAAGGAACCTTGGTCCTTGAAAGATTTGGGGAGCAGAGCCCTCCATCTTCACCCTCTGGCTGCCACTTGGGCCCTACATGAGCAAGAAGTAAACCCGTAATTCTGTCACACCACTGAAATGCTGGTGTTTGTGTTTCCGTAGCTAGCATTGCCTTGATTGACACACAAGCATTGTTACCTTTGCAATTGATGGGTTCTGATCTGTTGCCCTCAAAAAACAGCTTCAGCTCTGGGGCCTCCTTAACGTTAAACTCCGTCTGAAGTTCCTTCTCGACCGTGATGTCCACTTTGCCAAAGCCGAGCCCATTCTTGCCTTTGCCCATAATCTCCACGGCTTTGCCCAGCTCCTCAGCCAGGCTCCTGGAGTGTTTGGAGGATGGGTTATCTGAAAAAGCCGGTACAAGTCAGAAGTTGCTAGAGCCTCTCTTACTCTTCATCTCCCAGTGAGGAGACTGGGTTTCACCCGCTTAGCTCCTGGGCCCTCCTCACGCTGTGCTGTAATAAGTAAATTTTCAGAAACATGACAGGATGGAAGACACATGTTTTGTGAAATTGGTCATTTGGTAGGAACATCAGGGTTCTATGAGCTCAACAACACTGGAAGTAATACAACTTTGGGCAATTCATTCCAGCTCTGTGAGTCTCAGTTTCCTTGTGGGTAAAATTTGAAATATAATAGTGATTACCCCCAAAGAGTTGTCAATCAAATAAGACCTATTTAACAATCAGTTAGACAGTGCTTATTAATTTCTAAGAGCTTTCCATGGATTGAGCCATCTAATCCTATAGGGTAGGTATGATTATTATCTCAATTTTATAGATGAAGAAACTGATTGGCAGCAAAATGTCCTATTTATCCAGGGCTGCAATGCAGTGAGATGTAGCCAGGATCTGGAACCACTAAAATGGCTTTCTAACCAGTATTGGCATGTCAAACCTTTAGCACAATGCCTGGCACATGGTAAGGACATGATGCATTATTATTACTACTGTTATTATTGAACAGTTTCTATGGTCAGAAATTATAGGAGAAAGAATGAGGGGGCTTGCATGCCATCTGGTGGAAAATCCTGGAGTTACAGCCCAATCCAGCCCCTCCAGTTGCCCTGTAACTAGCTGCATGTAATATTACAGGGGACTGTCAAGCAAGCAAGGTCAGGTGTGAGAAGGATGGGGGTGGCAAGAGGTTACAATGCTCCCCTACCCTCTCTGATCCTGCTCTTTGGGGTTAGTGGTTTTAGAGACCCTCACACTCTCTGTTAAGATTCTTTGGCCCCTCATATTGCTGGGGAGTGGGGTTGGGGGTTTAGGAATAAGAAGCCCTTTTCTGGAAACCAGCCACAGAGAACTGGCATGTGATCCTAGAAGCAAGAAGGCCTTTCTGGCCTAAATGAGAGGGGACTAAAAGGCGCTCACATTTTTCTTCCTTCTTCCTGGTAACATTGAGATTGCAGGCCCCTCCCTGCCCTGATGTCTGGTCAGGTGGCCTGAGCCGGGAGGGGTGGGGGAGCAATGTCCTTCATTCCCTTTCAAATCAGAACACATTCCCTTTTTTAGTCCCCACGCCCCTCTCCTGTCTGTCTGGAGCACTTAGAGAAAGTGCAGATCACCTCCACTGTCTGGGCAAACTCCAAGTCCAACAGAGAGGTCTTTTGTAAAGCAAAACTCAGAAAGCCTGCTTCAGGAAAACTGGAACATGCCCCACTATTAGTCAGCACACCTGCTCCTGCGATGGAACCCAAAAGTGAATGATCATTTTCATTAAATTCCTAATCAGTGCACAGGAAGTGGGACTTTTCCCCTCTCCACTGCCTTCTTTGTCACCATCATTGCCTTGGATACCCCCCATCTATCACCACCAGCAGGTGCTGGCCTATTGCCAGCTGCTCCCGCCCTCAGGCCTCTTCCCTGGCTTCCTTGTGGATTCGGCCTTGTCTGGCTCAGAGTTGCTGATTGTCATCGTGTCCAAATCTGAGTCTGTAAGGGAAGCAGCTCAGAGCAAGAGAAATGCATAGAATGCTTGTCCAAATAATGGAGCTTTTAAAGTTCCACACACAGCCCAGTGCTCCTGAGTATCCAGAATGGAAGAAGTGAGAGCAGTAGTCTGTGATAGCTGGAATGCTGGGATGTGAAAGCTAGCTGGATGGGATCTAACGATAATAGTCATGGAGATTCATCTACCCATCCATCTGTCCATTCATCCGGTTATTCACAATTCATTCACTGAATCTTTTTTAGGATCTGCCATGTGTCAGACACTATTCTATGTACTGGGGACTTAACAATCAATGCATATAAAATCTCTGTTCTTGTTGGGGAAGACCAAATAAACAAGTAAAGAAGTAAAATATATGCTATATTAGATGCTAAGAGCTAAGTGAAAACAAAAGTCACAGCTGGAGGTTGGGAGTGTCAGGGGGATTAAGTTTAAGTAGGGAGGCTAAAGGCAGCCTCACTGAGAAGAAACATTTTAATAAAGACTGAAAGGGGTAAGGGAGCAGGCTCTGTGGATATCTGGAGAGAGAGAGCTTCCAGGCTGGGAAATCAAAAGTGCAAAAGCCCTGAAATGGGAGCATGTGTAGTGTATTTGAGGAATGACAAGGAGTCCATTTGGCCTGGAGCAGAATGATGGTTATTGGGGTCAGATGACATAGGGCCTTGTTGGCCACTGAATAGCCCCTTCTCTGAGGGTTGTAGAAAGGTACTGGAAGGTTTAGGGCAGAGTTAGATATGATCCTACTTATTCTTAACTGGATTGTACTGAATGTTATATGAACATTAGACCAAAGGGAAAAGTGGGTAGGTCCAGGGAGACCAGTGGGAGGCCTCTGTAATAATCCAGGTCAGGTAACGGCTTGAGGCAGGGTGGTGGCAATGGAGGGGATGAAAAGTCATCAGAGTCTGGAGACATTTGGAAGGAAGAGGTGACTGGTGATAGATGAGAGAAATGGGAGGAGATGATAGATTGGATGTGGAGTGTGAGTAAAGGAGTCAAGGATGACTCTGAGATTTTGACCAGAACAGCCAGATGGATGATGATGATGATGATGATGATGATGGTGGTGGTGGTGGTGGTGGTGGTGGTGGTGATGATAATTATGGTGATGATGATAGTAATGATCCAGGTAAAAACAACTACAAGTTGATGAGCACTCACTGTGCCAGCCACTTTGCTAAGGTTACATGCTTTATCCTGGTTAATCCTCATAACAACCTCTCAATTATCTACCATTCCAGGTGAGGAATGTTACAGATGAGATGAAAATCCAGAGGTCTTATGGCTAGTACACAGTTAGACTGAGATTTAGCTCCAAGACTGGCTGACTCCCAGATTCATGCTCTAACCGACCATATAGGTTAGCTGATCTGAAAAAGATTTCTTTTCCTGGAGGGAGAGTGGGATACATTTTCCATCTCCCCTCTTCTGGATGGTTCCCATCAAAGCAGAGAGAATCTATAGAGCCAAATCCACTCTTTATTATTTATAGTCCTGTCTTCTAGTTTCTTTTTAAAATTTGCAAATCAGTTTTACTTCTGTGGTTCTGGAATCTTGAATTCCAAGCTTGTAAAGGTGAAATAAATAAATGCGTACACCCTTCAGGTCTTGGTGCCTATGTCCTTCCCTGGCCAACCTTGGTTGGAGTATGGTAACAATTCAGATGTAGATTGTTGCTTGGGCAGAGTGGAGCCCAGGGGGCTGGATATGCGTAGGGAACCCTCTGCTGGGAGGCTGAGAGTTCCTGCAAGTACAGCCCTCCTTGGGTCCGAAACTCTACATAGAGAGAGCTCATTTTCTGACACATGCTAGTATATGGCACTTGTGAACCTCATTAGGTTATTTCATAAAACAGAGACAGTTATGGTGGTTTATAGCACCTGCAGCTCAGGCAGGTTGTTTTTTTAAACATCTCTGTGCCTGTGTTTCCTCATTTACAGAATGAGGATACTAATAGATCCTATACCTTAAGATGATCCTACAAAGTAAGGCAAGGTGTTCAAAGCTTTGGCACAAAAGTGCCCGAAAAAACATCAACTATTTTTATGACGTAGGTGAAGAACCCTTGATCTTGCTCTGACTAGGTTCTCTCTGGGAAGGAAAAGTCTTATGGAAATGTCAGGATCCTCAGCAGATCTTCTGGTTCTTGGGGAAATAGACACAAGGGTGACTAGCACCAAGTCACCCAATATAAGCCTGGGCCTATTGTGTGGCTCTCACGTGGGTTTTAAGGTAAGCAAATGAGACCCAGGGTCAGGTTAGAATAGGGAATGGCTCTCTGAATGCCTGTGTGATGTGTAAATGTGTTAATGGCTAATGGATCTAGAATCAGTGTTTGCCAGGGACTTTAGTAGATAACCCTGTGTTCCCTTTTCTGAGAAGCCTGTGTGAATCAGGAGAGGGGCTGATGGATGGGGAAATGTGAATGTAGGGACTGGAGATTAGCTCCCAGCACAGGGAACTGGAGTCTGCCTTTCTTTATATGGTGGTTCTCAGTGGGGGATGTTTGGCCATGTCTGGGGACATTTCTAGTTGTCATAACTAGAGTGCTACTGGAATCCAATGAGTAGAAGTGAGGGATGCCACTAAACATCTTACATTATATCTGCTGCCCACCACACACATACAACAAAGAATGATCCAGCCAAAGTGTCAGTAGTGTCAAGCATGAAAAAATATTCTGAGAATAATTGTCTCCCCATTTTATATGGCCTGTATAGGTGCTCACAGGTGATGGGAACTTTGGGATGGTAATCAATCTCTTCTAATTCCTCAAGAGCCAGCCACCAAATTCCTCTGATCATCATAATGGCCTATAAGGCCCTAAAGGACTGTACTTCCTTTCTGATCTGATCTCTCACTTTCTTTAGCACTTCAGCCTTAGCCATCTTGGTACATACCCACTCCAGGACCCTTGCGCTTGCTGTTCCCTCTGCCTGAAATGCTCTCCTCCCAGCTATCTGCATAGGTTGCTGCTTTTCTACCTTCAGTTCCTTGCTGAATCTTTACCTTCCCAGACCACTCTAAATAAACTTGCAGCTCCGCTTCTGCTAACTTTTTGCGCTCCCTGTTGCTCTTCTGTTTTTCTCAATAGCACATTTAACGATAAGACATACTGTATTTTTTACTTATTTATCTGTTTATCTTGGGTCTCCTCTCTTTAGGATGTAAGTGCTACAAAGCAAGGATGTCCATCTGTTTTGTGCGTAGAAGGCTATCTGGCACATAACAGGTATTTGATAAATTTTGAATGAATGAATGAATGAATGAATGATTGAAAGAAAAATAAGTCAGTAAATAAGTAAATATATAACTATTTCAGTTACAGTACAGTTTTATAAGATTGAACTCCAGTTTTGGTGTCAGACCTCCTCTAAAATTCAGGCTATACCACTTATCACTTGTATGACTTTGGATAAAATTTTCAACCTTTCTGAGAAGTCTTCACCTCATATGTAAGATGGAAATGATGAGACTACATACGGTGCCTGGAATACAGGTGCTTAATAAATGGCCATTATTGTCATCTTCTTCATCTTCATCACCATCCTTTATCCACATCACCATCTTAATCATCATCATTATCATCATATAACCTGTTCCCAGGACTCTTCCCATCTCTGCTTTAGGGGTACTTCCTAAATAACCCTAGAGACAGCTCCCAATAAATCTCATTTTGGCCTCTCTCCACTAAAGGTAGCCTACTCTTTTCTCCTTGCCTCATTCGTGCAGAATATTATGGGCCAAAGGCACGCTCAGTTCATTCACTCATTCATTCAACATCTCATGGAAGCCTACCAAGCACAATGCCAGACGTTAGTAAATCAAGAGATAAATGAGATTTGGCCCCTGACCCCTATGGAGCCCACAAGTTTAAAAGCTGTTTTAATACAGTGTGGCAAATGCTGTGAAAGGGGGGTACCGAGGGTTGTGTCAGCATGGGAGGGCCTGCCAGTCCCTGTAGGTACGAGTAAGGGTGGACACAGCCTCCTGAGAAAGTGGCTTCATGATCTTAAACCTCACAATCCATTTGAGGGGTGTAGGAAGGACACTGAGGGCACAGGGAATTGTAAATGCAAAGGCCCTGAGGCTTGAGCCAGTGTGGCTTGTCTGGGAGCCACAGATTACTCAGGGGTTAGAGAGCATAGCTCTCAAAAGAAGTGGGGAAGTTGGCCAAGGCTAGACCAAGCAGAGGGCACTGTAGCCATGTTAAGGAGTTTGGGGTCTTAGAGAATCACTGAGGGTTTTTATTCAGAAGTGACTCAATCAGACTTGCATTTTAGAAAAAAATACCTCTGGTGTGCTGTAGGAACAGCATTGGAGGGGCCAGGGAGACCCTTGAGGAGACTATTGCAGTGTTTCAGGTGGGGAACATGGTGGCCGCCTGAACTAAGGCAGTGGCAGGGGAATGCGAAATCTGGGGAGTGCTAAGGGCTTTAGGAGGTGGTATCAACAGGACCTGGTAGGTGATGGGTTAGATGTGAGAAAAGAGAGAATGACCTTGGGATTTCTGATTTTGACATTGGGTGGATAGTGGCACTGTCAGGTAAGGCAGGGAATGAGAAAAAGTTGCTGGGAGCAAATCAAACATGCTGAGTCCTGTTTTGAATACATGAGGCATTTGAGACATGTTAGGGACATGCAAGAGAAAGGGTCCCCCTGACAATGGCTCTTGAGCCTAGAGTCCTCAGAGAGATGAAAAAGTGAACAACAGCTAAGGATTTGAGACTTAGTGTATGGTTTGTCCCTGGGACAATATTGGAAAAACCTTTTGTTATAAAGAGCCCATTTATTCCTAGAAAAAAACTAATCCTGTTTATCATAGTTTCCCCCAAGAGATTAGATTTTCCAAAGGTCAGTTTAGAAGGCCTGCCAGATTTTAAAAACTCATTTTGATTTAAACTGAGTATTGGAAGGAGTCAAATATTCTAATGTAATAAGCTTGACTCTATCTTTTCGATAACAAAACCTCTGCTGGTGTTTACTGCTTTGAAGTACCTGCTGGTGGGAATGCTTTAAATTTAAAGTATTCAAATTGGTTGTCATTAAATGTCATTAAAGAACGTAAAATTGATTTACTCTCTTATCTCTAGCTCTAGGTTCAATGTCAATCCCTGAGTTATAAGATGTTAGTTAAAGTCTTGAAGAACCATGGACTCCCCCTTCTGCCTAATTAAAACAGAGCAGTCACTGGGATGGAGGATTGCTTTCTCATGTGGGCAGGACAGGTTTTTTGTCTTTGGTGTCTGCTGTACCATTTTTGGAAGGGTAAATGTGTGTTGAGATGTGTGTCGTATCATGCCAAGTGTGTGGCTCCAGTGCCCTTAACTTTGAGAGTCCAGGATCAGAGATTAGGGCTGCTGCAAAAAGGAGAAGACAAAGGTCTTCTTGGATGCCTGAATCTGAGCTGTGAAAACCATTAGCTTACAGTTCTTCATTAGGTGGAATAAAGCTACAGGTTCTCAGTTCTTCCCTGAAAACCATAAAACATATGTGTAAGTGCTGGCCCAAGTCCTGGGGTGGATGAGAGATGTGGAGAACCAGCTGGAGTGGAATCAGCAAAGGGGAAACAGCTGCCCTGCTCACAGGCTTGTGTAAAGAAAATAGTCCAAACTGGATCTCCCCTACGAGAGCTTACTCCATGGGCTCAAAGTAAAATCCAGCATGCACCCTGGTGCTGAAGTTGAAAAAACCATTAATAGCCTGGTCTAGATGGAGGTCAGAGTCTCAGAACTATTTTGTTGGAATTTTATGCATCAGGCATGCTCCATATTGGATGGAAGCAAAAATTACCCAATCAGATTTTCCTTTCTGGGAACTATCAAGGTTAGCAGCACAAAAAGAATGTTTTTGTTCCATGGTGCTATAAAGTGGCTGCACAAGCCAACTGAGGCAGCTCTGGGACCCAGGGCAACTGAGCTGCTGATGCTGTCACATGCCCAAATTCCCTGATTCCAGTAACATCACTCAGACCTTACCAAATAAGAAGAGACTGTGACCTGAATTTCAGATGGGGGAGTGTGGAGACATGGACTCAGATGTTACAGAGGTGAGGCAGGGAGTCTGAGTGTGTGGGGTTAGCTGGATAGGGATGGGGCAAACTGACAGGCATGTTTTCTGATTCAAAGGGAAAATCACTACTCAGCTCCAGCCAATTGTCACATTGCAAGAATGTGGGCTTGTGCTTCCAGATCTATTTCTTCAAGAGCAGATGTAAATTCATTTATAACTGTGAAATCCCTTAATTTTTAAAAGCCTGTGTGGGCCACAGGTGCCTGGGTGGCTCAGTTGGTTAAACTTCCAACTTCAGCTCATGTCATGATCTCACAGTTTGTGAGTTTGAGCTTCACATCAGGCTCTGCACTGACAGCTCAGAGCGTGAATCCTGCTTCTGATTCTGTGTCTCCCACTCTCTCTGTATCTGCCCCAACCCTGCTTGTGCTCGCTCGCTCTCTCTCTCTCTCTCAAAAATAAACATTAAAAAAAAATTAGACTATGTGGCCCAAACATAACCCACCTGCTGGCCATCTTCTGTCCATGGCTGCCTGTTACATCCTTGATTTCAGGTTATGGGAAAGAAGAGGAGCCATAAGGAACTGAGAAGTGAGCCAGAGGGATCAAAGGAAGCCAGAAGGGAATAGGCTCATTGGCACCAAGGACCAAAGGGTCTCGAGTTGGGTCTCAGGTTGGAGTACTCTAGGTCAAGGAAGGTGAGGACTGGCAAGTACCCACTGGACTTGGGAATGAATTGTCCATGGAAACTTAACCTGAGCCAAACAGTCCATAAAGTCAATCATATGCAGGAAACAGTTGTTGACATTCCTGCCTAGAAAATGATTCCCAATGGTTTAGTATCTGGAAAAACTTATACCACCCAGCTGCCTCTCAGCCAGCCCAGATTCAGGTTGCATTTGATCAAAAGCCATTTCAAGGCTTCTATATCATGTGATGAAGGCAGATAATGCCACGTGTTCCCCAAACCCTGTTTCTTTTCCTTTTCATTTACACTGCTGGACTTTGTTTCCCAGGCTCTCTTGTAGAGCTATGGTCCCTGGAATGCAGGCAGAAGTGTTAAATGTACTTCTCACCCTGTAATATGTATATGAATCACCTGAGACTCTGACTCAGTAGGTCTGGAGCAAGGCCTGGTATTTTGGAATTCTAACAGCTCCTAAGTGAAGCTGGCATTGCTGGTCCACAGACCACACGTTGAATAACACTAATGTGTGCCATTTCCAGGGCTGGCCTGGCCCAGAAGCATGTCCTGTGTCTCTCAGTCTGTTTGCTGGCTGGAGGCAGAGGATTCAGTGGAGTACTCTAGGTTCTAAGGGATGCTTGAGTCACTAGATGGAAAGTGGCATAGCCGGAGTACAGTCCGCGCTTGTGAACTATGTGACCTTGGGTAAATCGCTTGGCCTCTCTGAGCTTGTTTCCTCAACTATAAAATAGGGAAACAGATGGTACCACCACAGTGGGTTGTTGTGAAGATTAACTTAATACTTAATGGGACACTAAGGACAGTACCCAGCACACAGTTAGTACTGACTATGTGAAAGCTGTTATGAAAACCCCTCCCACCCTGTCCTAAGGCACAGCTCTGTGCCCAGTGCCTCAGGGAAAAGAAATGTCCGCTGAAGTAAAGAACAACAGTCCAAAGAACAAAAGTGGACAGGCAGTGTTCAGATAAAGGTGATGGTCTACAAATCTTTGCTCAAGCGCTTGCCCATAGCTGCCACCATTTATAGCTCTCCGGTTGTGTTCCAGCTACTTAACATATTATCTCCTTTAATCTTTACAGCAGTCCAGTATGGCCAGTGGGGAAAGTTGAATTACAGAATCTAAAGGTACTAAAGACTAAAAGTAGGCTTTTTACCTTCAGTGGGACAGAGGAGCAGCATACAAGTCTGACTAAAGTGGCATTATAGTCTCTTGCAAATTGCTTAATGTCCCTGGACCTTGGCATTCACATCTGGAAATTGGGAAATATAGTATATCCATATTACTTTTAAATGTGTTAATAATATATGTTCTCATCTGTTTAGCAATATATAAAACTTCTCTGGCTTCTAGGAGCAAAGAGGTAGATCTCACCCCACCCATCACCCATCACCCAGGAGTGGGGGACACTCACGGAAAAGCACCATGAGGAAGCGGGTCTGGTTTAGCATCTGGGTCAGGCCAGCAGGGGTTAGCATCAGCAGGTTTTCTTCCTCCACGATATGCAAGGGCTGGGATATGTTGATGCTGGCTTCCTTGACATCCTTCTCTGGGAAGCCCTGGACAGTGGAGACACAAGAGGCCACCAGCAGCAAGGAGATCCATTGCAGCTTCATGGCTATCCTGCAGGGCCACAGGGAGGAACAGGAGCCCTTATCAACACAGGTGCAGGGCACCACGTCATCACTCCCTCCCCCACTCTCCTCCCCTGCCCAGCCAGTTTGTGTATGGAGAACATGGCCTGAGCATGGCTCGTGGCTCCCTAGCAGTGCCCACATATGGCAGTGGCATTGGAAGAGATGCAGAATGTTAGTTAACCTCAGCCTGTGTAAACTGTGAACGGATAGTTCAAAGGCAGCAGGGCCCCACTCAGAGCCACACAAAGTCAAATCACATGCCGGCACTTGAGCTCCCTGGCTTCCCAGGCAATAGGTGAAACTTTTGCCAAGAGATAATTCCAACTCCAGAGTCCTAGGGTGAGTCTCTCAACCTCAGAGATAACTGGTCCATGTTCCAACCATGGCCTCTGCTTCACACTCCTCCAGCTCCTTCTTGAATGCCCCTTACAATGGGAAGCTCATGACCTCACTTCCCAGTCATGTACCCCAATGATTGAACACATTTTCTCAACTATAAATATTTCTTTTAAAAGTCATGGGGCACCAGGGATTGAGCCTCTTCTCAGGCTCTGTGCTGACAATGTTGAGTCAGCTCAGGATTCTCTCTCTCCCTCTGTCTTTCTCTCTCTCAAAATAAATAAATAAACAAACATTGTTTTTTTTAAAAAAAACCATAACAGTATGTCACGCTTATAAAAATTCCAAATAACACAATAAAACCATTTCAAGTAGAAAATAAAAATCTCTCTCATAAGCCCACCTCTGAGAAAGTTACTATTAACAGTTTAAAATGGATTCTCTTACACATGTTAAAAAGTCCTATATAAATGCACATTTGAATGTATAATTTTAAACATAAATGGAGTTAGGCATGTGTATTGTTTAGTGTTCTGATTTTTTTACTCAGTAATATGAAATATATCCTAGGTACCTTCCTATAAAAGTACATTCCTTTTTTTTCTTTTCTTCTCCTCCCTTTTTTTCTTTCATTGTTTCTTTATTCTTATAATTTTTAATTGTTTGAATGGTAAAATGGTTTGGGTCAAAAGCTTCCTTTCTATAAGTTTCACTTTCCCTAATTATGTCTTCCTGTCTTCCCTTATAATTTAGAGCATAAGTCACCTCCTCAGATCTCAAGCATAGAGCCCTTTCTCTGTGTAGCATGGATTGCCCGAGTGTCTTAAAGAAGACGACCTCTAGCAGGTAGGAGTGGTGGCCTGCATGGCTCAGTCAGTTAAATGTCTGACTCCCAGTTGCTGCTCAGGTCATGAGCTCAGTTTGTGGGATTTAGCCCTGCATGGGACTCAGCACTGCGAGCACAGAACCTGCTTCAGATTCTCTCTTTCTGCCCCTCCTCTGCTCACGCTCTTTCTTCTCTCAAAATAAATAAACTTAAAAAAAAAAAAAAAGAAAAGAAAATGGCCGATAGCAGGTATATTCTAGGTCACACCTTCAGATTAAATTTATAAGTATTGTAACTTCTTAGTTGACGGCTGTAGTCCTAGCACCAGGTATTTATGGTAGGAAAATGGACAAGCGGTGTGAATAAACACTTGAATGAATACATACTTGATCTTTGCCTGGGAAATATGTTTTCATATTCAACCTTCAAACTATCTGAGGGTTTTTAAAAAATAGATCTTATGTAATTTTTCTACCTAAAATATAGAGAATTGGAAACATCTGTAGCTCTAAATTTTATAAGTACCTTACAAATGGTACTTATCACACTTGTCATGTGCCAGGCACTGTTCTAGTGCCTTCCATGCCATCACATCTCTCATGACAACCCTATGAGGTAGGAATAGCACTATTGGATCCTCATTTAATGACTGTTAAGAAAGGCACATAAAGGTTAAATAATTTACTCAAGGTCACACAGCTAATAGGTAATAGACCGAGGCAATCTAGCTACAGAATCCATGCCCCTAACCACAATAATGTACTGTCTGTCTAGTGACCCACTGCAAAATGGATGCAGTGAACAATATTTTGAGACATTGACTGAGGCTCTCCCACACTCCTATCCTATAGCCTCCATCATTTAATCAAGTCCTGCCTTGGAGGAGAGGGCTGAGGCTGCAACAGAGAACAGAGTCACATTTTTGATTCGGGGTTCCAAAGCAGCCCTTTGAAACTCGCAGTAGGGACCACGCAGTTGCAAGCCAGGGCTCAAATTGCAAGAATGTTTTTTTAAAGAAAGGGGTTCTGAGTACCCCATGGTTTATGCTCTGAAACATTTCTTTGGGAACTGAAGACAAGAGACCAACTCTTGTAACAAAAGATATTCCATTGTTCTAATTCTGAGGAAATTCCAAGGGTTTTGATCTAGGAACTTTGGATGAAGGCCAAATATATATGAGAAATGTATTTGGTCATCTGAATACAAAAATAAAACAAGCCCCAAATGCAGTCATTTGCCATCCCCCCATAGCAAACATGACTTAATTGTAGTTTCAGCCTATCCGAAGAATGTGATCTTTTATCTTAATTATTTTTCTTTTTAAATTTGTATTTAAATTCTAGTCAGTTAACATACAGTGCAATATTGATTTCTGGTTATAATTTATTTATTTAATTTTTTTCCTTTTATTGTCAAGTTGGTTTCCATGTCACACCCAGTGCTCATCCCAAGTGCCCTTATTCATGCCCATCACTTGCCATCCCCTCTCCCCAACCGCCGTCAACCCTCAGTTTGTTCTCAGTATTCAGGAGTCTCTCATGGTTTGCCTCCCTTCCTCTCCCCAACTGTTTTCTCCCCTTTCCCTCCCCCATGGTCCTCTGTTAAGTTTCTCCTGTTCCACTTATGAGTGAAAACATATGGTATCTGTCCTTCTCTACCTGGCTTATTTCACTTAGCATGACACTCTGGAGGTCCATCCACGTTGCTACAAATGGCCAGATTTCATTCTTTCTCATTGCCATGTAGTACTCCATTGTATATATATACCACATCTTCTTGATCTATTCATCAGTTGATGGATACTTAGGCTCTTTTCATGATTTGGCTATTGTTGAAAGTGCTGCTATGAACACTTGGGTACCTGTGCCCCTATGCATCAGTACACCTGTATCCCTTGGGTAAATCCCTAGCAGTGCTATTGCTGGGTCATAGGGAAGGTTTTTTTGTTTGTTTGTTTGTTTTGCAACTGCTAAAGTTCATTTAAAAAGTTACAATCAAGAGTCACTTAATTTTGGCCAAATTTAAGATGAAGAGTTGAAAATTAAATATTGCTTTTGCCCGAGGAGCACCATGACCATTGGCCCATTTGTCTTTTCTGGTGACTGGCTTACAAAATGCAGGTAGTACGGAGAAGGGACCGATTTTCTTTTCCTCAGCACTTTCTTTAAACAAAAACAAAACTGACCAGAGTGCCTTATGTTCAACTACTGAAATTATAGGTTTTATAACTTTTCTGGAACTCTTTTGTTCAGAAATCATTTCTGCCTGAACTGCTTTCAGATTCTGATTACATTTCCTCTCCTGTTTACCTCAGATTTTTTTGGAAGTTAAAAAAAAAATCCCCTTAATCAAGTGAGAGAATAAAAACAAGGGATTTTTGTCATTCCCATTTTCTCCGAGGTATGCAGGTCTTTCTTTCTCGCTAAAAAAAAAAATGAACTATGTTAAAATGTACCAATAAAGTGCCTAAGAAATCACTATGGTATGTGGTAAGGAGAGCAGGATTCTAATGATTGTTAGGCTCCCCATGTTCTATCCCAGAGCAGTCCTGATGGAAGTCACACAAAGTTGACATACCACCATCACTCATACCTAGTTCATTCATTGGTAAAACCAAAAGTGCTTTCTAAGTAGACTTTACGGATTTCCTCCCTGACCTAAATAAAATATGTTTAGGGAAAGAAAGGCTTAATGTGGTGGGCTTCTCATTCATCATAAATAGTGGTATAAAATTAAATGACCCAATATTGTGCTAGAACCATTTTAATAGAATTATACATATCTGCCAAATCCAGGAAGAAAAGGTTTATGCATATATAACTTTTCCAGTTAACATCTGCAAGCATAAACTTCAATGATTTCAGTCTATAAATTCATCAGGGTCAGAGCAATTGACCAATGTCTCTTTACTGCTAGGCTTACCAACAGTAAATTACAGATGAATTAGTGTCCTTCTGTTTCTCTTCTCTCATTCTCCTTGTCCAGAGACATTTTGTTGTAAAGTTTCAGTGCAGCTCACCTCCAGCCAAAGGTAATCTTTTTAGATAAGTACTCAGTTGCTCTGAATTTGCTTATAATTATAACCTATTTAATCACAGAAGAACCCCTGCAGAGGTGGAGTTCAAGGTTGCATACAATAACAGGAGATCACAGTTTTGAAGTTTAGCACAGATTAAAAACTACAGATGTACCATTTATATAAGACACCCACTGATTGTCTCTTAAGCTACATATTGACTCCTTATGAACATTATTTTTTAAATAAAGTAGTGCATCTAGGACAATCAGTCGCACAATTCACACAGCCCTGAAAAGTTTTTCAGTGCCAACTACCAGTTAGTCATGAAACGTGAGTGAGCTTGAGACACTGTCCATTCCTAAGATTCAACCACGGATTGGCTAAAACATTGGAACACCTCTGCTTAAGAAGGCTATGTCTTCCCTCCTTTCCCTCACAATTTAATTTTGTTTATTTTTGGTGGTGTTTGGTTGCCCATGCCTAGAATGCTTTTGGTCACTTTGCAAATCAGGAAAACCAATGATCTAAAACTATGCCAGGATCTTAAGTAGACTGGTTTGTCCGTTTCAGGTTGCTGTTTGGTGGGCCCCTCTAAGGCCCTTCATTTTTCCTTCTATGCCTCAGGGAACATTGATCAGAAGATGAGTCTGAGCATCATCCCATCTAACTCTTTTAACCAATGCCTGGCTAAAACTGGAATGTCCAGCCCAGTACATTTAAAAATCACCCACAGAAAGGTTCTACAGATCTTCACAAAACCTGGAATTTCCACGAGGATGTCTGATCTTTATAATCCAAGCAGTCAGCATTGAAGTTAAGCTT
>NC_043707.1:14985097-15072050 GCF_006229205.1 Suricata suricatta
GGGAACATTGATCAGAAGATGAGTCTGAGCATCATCCCATCTAACTCTTTTAACCAATGCCTGGCTAAAACTGGAATGTCCAGCCCAGTACATTTAAAAATCACCCACAGAAAGGTTCTACAGATCTTCACAAAACCTGGAATTTCCACGAGGATGTCTGATCTTTATAATCCAAGCAGTCAGCATTGAAGTTAAGCTTCCAGGAGGCAGTTTGGTCCTTATAATCCAAACAATCAGTGGTTGAGTTAAAACCCAAGCTTGAGGCTCCATATCCCTGGGTGGAAAGAGAAGCTGGGGACTGATTGAGGTGGCTGGTGACTGCATTGGTACCCATGGGGCTGAGTGTGGCCCCTGGCCCAGGAGGCTGGTGATGCATAGGGGTCAAATAAGATCCACAGTCCATGCCCCCAAAGTAGGAAGTTGAGCCAGCATATCCTTGACTATAACCTGAAGCCTGAGTATAGGTCATGGGGTAGGACCTCTGCATACAGGAGGAGGAGGTGGACAAGGGGTCTGACAGTGGGGAGATGGAAGCTGGGCTCCAGATAGACACAGGAGCACTGCTGCTGGAAATGGCCGAGACTGAGGTGCTAGAGGGGGGAGTGAACTGGCCACTTGTTCCACTCTCTGAACTCACTTCCTGAGCTGGAGAGGTCTTCTTTTTGGCAGGTCTCACTTTGTTTTGACCTCCATTCTGTTGCTGCTGCTGCTGGCGGTACTTAGCTCTTCGATTCTTAAACCATACCTGCACCCTGCACTCAGGAAAGTTGATTTTCAGCGCCACCTCCTCCCGCATGAAGATGTCTGGGTACCGGGTCTTAGCAAATAGAGCTTCCAGCACGTCTAGCTGCACCCGGGTGAACGTCGTCCTCTCCCGGCGCTGTTTCCGGGGAGTGGCTGCGGGACAAGAAGCCCAGGGCCCCGGGTAGCCCACCGAAGGATGCAGCAAGTCCATGCCCAAAGTGGTCAGATTCAGTCCATTGACTGCATAAGGTGATTGCTTAAGATAAGACATCATGCTAAGGTTGTTTGGAGGCGCAAAATCGACCCAAATCGGGGGGACCCAGCCAGAAGGTCTCGCTTCGCTGGGTGTGGACAGATTCAGCGTCCTTAGTGTGTGGGTTTGGAGCGGTTGAACTGTGGGCAAAGCAAACAAACAGAGGTGCTGGTTTACTGCTTCGCAGGCAGCCACTCTTCCACGTTCCACCACTAACTTAGAAAGAATAGGGGAGTTTTATTGATAGTTTTTTGAGGAACCTCCACACTGTTTTCCAGAGTAACTGTACCAGTTTACATTCCCACCAGCAGTGTAGGACGGTGTCCATTTCTCCATATCCTCATTAGCATCTGTAGTCTCCTGACTTGTTCATTTCAGCCACTCTGACCAGTGTGAGGTGGTATCTCAGTGTGGTTTTGATTTGTATCTCCCTGAAGATGAGTGACGCTGAGCATCGTTTCAGGTGTTTGTTGGCCATCTGGATGTCCTCTTTGGAGAAGTGTCTGTTCATGTTTTCTGCCCATTTCTTCATTGGATTGTTTGTTTTTCAGGTGTGGAGTTTGATGAGTTCCTTGTAGATTTTGGATACTAGTCCTTTATCCGATATGTCATTTGCAACTATCATTTCCCATTCAGCTGGTTGCCTTTTAGTTTTATTGATTCTTTTCTTTGCAGTGCAGAAGCTTTTTATCTTGATGAGGTCCCAATAGTTTATTTTTGCTCTTGATTCCCTTGCCTTTGGAGATGTGTCAAGTAAGAAATTGCTGCGGTTGAGGTCAAGGAGGTAGATATAGAATTCAGTGATTCATAACTTAAACCACCCAGTGCTCATCCTAACAAGCTCCCTTCCTTAGTACCCATCACTCATCTAGCCCAGCCCCCACCCACCTCCTTCTATCAACACCCAGTTTGTACTCTATCTTTAAGAGTCTGTCTTTAAGTTTCTTTCCTTCTCTGTCTATTTTTTCTCCTTCCCACATGTTCATCTGTTTTGTTTCTTAAATTCCACATGAGAGTGTGGTCATATGGTATTTGTCTTTCTCTGACTTATTTCGTTTAGTGTAATACACTTCAGCTCCATCCAAGTTGTTGCAAATGGCAAGGTTTCATTCTATTTGATGGCTGTGTAATATTCCATTGTAGATAAGGTATGTGACCTTTTAAAAGTCAACCTAAAATTTCTTGATTAGGAGTAGTAAGATAATCTGCATGATTAAAAAACAAAACAAAAAAAAAACACAGAAAATCAAATACATAAAAACCTGATTTCTCCTTCCCCCAAAAATATGTTCTGGCGTGAAACAATCCTTTTTTGTTGTTGTTGTTTGTTTGCTAATATATGTTCCCCCATTCTCCTGCCTATAAAAACCTTCCATTTTGTACAACCCCTGGGAAGTATCTCTCTGCTTGATATGGATGCTGCCTGAGTCATGAATTGCTTAATAGAGCCAAGTAGATCTTCATATTTACTAGGCTGGATTTTGTTGTTTAACACTTACAAATCACAGTATCACAGGGGCCCTACTCTGTTTCTTCTCTGCACTGAAACCCCAACCCTGACTCTTTGCTGACCATTGCAGCCCCAGTACCCGTTACCATGCCAGCCCATAATACTAAGAAACATCATTATGTATTAAGCTAGTATTGGAGCTTTACGTTGACCATCTTGTTAATCCTTACAGCATGTGTAGGTACAATTATGATGCCCCCTTCACCAAGGTGGAAACTCCTATAAAACCACCCTCAGGTAGATGAAGGAGCACGTGGGCTCAGGTACATCTAAGCCCAATGCCCATGGTCTAAACCAGGGTTCAGCAAACTGGCTCACTGTCTGTTCTTATAAATTCAGTGTTATTAGGTCACAGCCAACTCATTCTTTTGCTATTGTCTGGCTGCTTTAACTACAATGGCCAAGTGAAGTAATTGCAACAGAGACCATATGTGGCCAAAGATGCCCAAAGTATTTATTATCTACACCTCTACCAGAGAAGTTAGCAAACTTCTGGTCTAAATCACCATACCGCAGTCCCATGCCCCCACACCTCACTCATACCTTAGATCTTGGACTCCTCAAATTTGTAAGTCCACTATTAGAGCTCAGCATCTCTGTCTGTAGAGTGAGTGAGTAGTGCCTACCTCCCAGGCTAGTTGTGAGCATGTGATAAAGAACCTGTGCTCCATTAGCACTTCTTATCCTGAGATGCACAGTACAGTCCCACTGGGAGCTGTTTAAACAGTACTTAAACTAGGCCTCCACCCAGACCAATTAATTCAGAATCACTCAGGGTAGGGCCCAGATATCTGTATGTTTTAATTATATTTGGCAAACTTTGAATATATGCAAAAGTAGACTAGTTGATGTGCCTCCAGTGTCACTCATCTAGGATTACGATCACCACCAATCTTATTTATACTCTTATCACCTCCTGCCCTGAACTGTTTTGAAGCCAGTCCCATGTTTTACTTTATTTCATTCATAAATAATCCATTATGAATCTCTAAAAGATAGTTTTTAAAAAACTTTTTTATGTTTATTTTTGAGAGAGAGAGAGAGAGAGAGCATGAGCAGGGAAAAGGCAGAGAGAGAGAGCGAGAGACACCGAATCTGAAGCAGGCTCCAGGTTCTGAGCTGTCAGTACAGAACCTAACGTGGAGCTCAGACTCAAAATTCATAAGATCATGACCTGAGCCAAAGTGAGACACCTAACTGACTGAGCCACCCAGGTGCCCCAAGATAGGTTTATTAAAATAAAACATAACTCCAATACCATTATCCTACTTAGCAGAATGAACAATAACATTTTATCAAATATCCAGACAGTATGAAAATTCACCCAGTTATCTCACAATTTAAAGTTTGATTGAATCAAGTTCAAAATGAGATCCATGTGTTGTCATTGATAGTCCCAGATAATTCTGTCTTGCAGTCCCTAGGTGAGAACCACACAATCAGGGCACCTGAGTGAATCAGTCAGTTAAGGGTCTGATTTTGGCTCAGGTCTTGATCTTGAGGTTCGTGCATTGGAGCCTCATGTTGGGCTCCGTGCTGACATCATGGAGCCTGGAGCCTGCTTGAGATACTGTGTCTCCCTCTCTGCCCTTCCTTGCTTGCTCGCTCGCTCGCTATCTCTCTCAAAAATAAATAAATATTAAAAAAAAAAAAAGACAGAGAACCACACAGTCAAAATGAAATCAACCAATGCAAGTCATTTGGCCTGAGTGGATGGCAGGCCATTGGAGTGCAGGCCAGGCTGGTTAAGGCTACTATGGGCTCCCCCAAAGGCCTTTGACAAGAGTATTCCTGCATATAAATGTCCAACAGACACATGAAAAGATTTCAATATCATTCATTGTCAAGGAAATAAAAGGAAATATAAAAACCATGATGAGATACAGCCTCACACCTGTCAGAATGGTTAGAATCAAAAAGACAGGAAACTAAGTGTTGGCAAGGATGTAGAGAAAATGAAATCCTCTTGCACTGTTGGTAGGAATGCAAACTGGTGCAGCCAGTGTGGAAAACAGGGTGGAGTTTTCTCAAAAATTTAAAACTGAAATTACCATGTGATCAACTAATGTCACTGCTGGATATTTACCCAAAGAAAACAAAAACACTACTTTGAAAAAATAAAGTAACCCTATGTTTATTATAGCATTGTTTACAGTAACCAAGATATGAAAGCAACCTAAGCATCCATCCACAGATGAATGGATAAAGAAGATGTGGCATGTGCATAAAACAATATTATTCAGCCATAAAAAAAATAAATCTTGCCATTTGCAATGCATGGACCTAGGGAGTATAAGGCTAAGTGAAACAAATCTGACAAAGACAAACACTGTATGATTTCATTCATATGTGGAATTTAAGAAACAAAACAAATGAATAAACAAAGAAGAAAAGGGACCAAAAAAACCCCCAAACAATCCAGACTCTTAAATACAGAAAACAAACTGGTGGTTACCAGAGGGGAGTTGTGTGGTTGGATGGGTCAAACAGATGAATGGGATTAAGAGTACACTTACCATGACAAGCCCTGAGTAATGCACAGAAACCTTGAAACATATTGCACGCCAGACACTAATGTACTGTAGGTTAATTACACTTCATTTTTAATAAATATACAAATAACAAAACTGAGAAATACTTGTAAAAAAAAACCAAACAAATAAACAACAAAGGGGTGCCTGGGTTGCTCAGTCGGTTAAGTGTCTGACTCTTATTTCAGCTCAGGTCATGATCTCACAGTTTATGGGATCAAGCCCGGAGATGGGTTCTGTATTGACAGCAGGGAGCTTGCTTGGGATTCTCTCTCTCCTTCTCTTCCTAATCCTCCCTCTGCTTGTGCTCATGAATACACTTGCTCACTCTCACTCTCTCTCTCTCTTAAAATCAATCAATCAATCAATCAATCAATTTATTAATTAATTAAAGAAATATGAAGACAAAAAAGCATCTGCTAGATAGGATACTGCCTGAATAAAGCCAAAAAGATCTTTAAAATGTACCCAGTTGAATTTTGTTTAGCAGACTCAAGGGTGCAAAGTGAACTATGTACATTTCCAGGAAAAGATGGAAGGAGTCAGGTTGTGTCTCTGTCTGTGTCTCTCCCCCATCTCTCTTTCCCCTCCTCTCTCTGTCTCTCTTTCTCTTCTCTTCCCTTTCCACACCATACCCTTTGCTGTCTTGCCTGCGACCCTGTCAGGCCACAGCTAAGCCTTACTTCATCACAGAGTTCCTCCTCAAACTCTGGACCTCCTTCTGACTCACCCCCTGACACTCTGCCCTCAGCACCACCCAGACCCTGCTCCTGCCCGGGAACCCTGGTTCTTCCTGCACCCCCGCTCTGGCCTGACAATCCTGGTGGCTCCTCTATGTCCCTTTGGGGAACCCTCAGCCTCAGCCACACGAATTCCAAGCTTAGCTCCACCCTCTCACCCTACCCCCACACAGGGTGGAGTGCCATGGTGGAAAACTTTTCTGAATAAGAATAGCTAATGCAGAGGGCCTTGCTACCTGCCACCTCTGCTCTGAGCACTAAATGTCCCTGTTCTCCGACACTGAGAGCCCCCTGTGCCAGCCATCATCTCTGGTCCAGCTGGAGCAGTGTCCTCGTCTCTACTTACTCTCTTTGCTTTCCTCCCAATCCATTCCTCACCCAGAATTTAGAGATTTCCTTCTAAAACACAGCTTAGATCACATCACTGCCTTATGGAGAAGTCCAGGGGCCTGCCATCACATACACTGTGCTGGCAGCTTCAGGACCCATCATCCCATTTCCTGTGACCTTAGCTCTGGGCTCTCCCTCCTATGTCAGCATGTAGCCAGGCTGGTTCCTTCCCTCTCCTCAGGCACACACTGAGGAGACCTTTGCCTCTGCCTGGAACACCCTTTCCCTGATCTGTAGCCTTTTTTGGTCTTTCAGGTTCCAAATACCAGCTCATCTGAGGGGATCTTCCCAGGCCACTCTGTCTCCCCACTGCCCCTGCCTCCAGCATTCTGTCACATCACCCCCATTTACTTCAAATTCTGTATTATTATTTCTGAGTGTACACAGTTTATATTTCTAAACTTTTTCCTGTAAGTGCCTTTGTTCACAGCTGTTTCCCCCCTCCCAGAACAATGCCTTGTCGAGATGTGGAAGTCAGTGAATGTATGACCAAATGGCCTAATTTGATTCTCACACAAACCCCACAGTGCATTTCAGTGATTCTCAACCATGACTGCCCATTAGAATCTCTTGGGGAACCTCAAAAAAATATTGATGCTTGAACCCAAACACGTTAGGTTCTAATCTTATTCATCTGTATGGGGTGGGGTGAGTCTTTCTTTTTTAAGACCCCTTAGGTGATACTAATGTGTAACCATCTTCGCAGTCAACCACACTTAAATTTGTAACCATTCTGGCAGAAGGAACGTGGCCAGGGCAGGGCCTATCAATCAGAATTGCCATTTCACTCAAGCTCATACCTGCAGGAAGCCTGGTTATGCTCAGGCCCACTGGGGCCAAGCTGGGGCAGCAAACTCCGGGACACTGGAGGAGGGAAGTCGTGGCCTGAAGAACAGACTCCTGGTTCCCCTTTGTGACAGAGTAGGACGTGGAGGCTGCCCGGTGTCCTAAAGAAACCCAGAAGCAGAAATGAAGGCCCTTCCTGGCCACACTGGGACTACAGCAGCCTGAGCAGTGGTGTTCCACACTCTGGGGTTCTGGAGACCAGGGTTGCCCTGGAGAAGAATGACCATTGTTGGGTCAGGAGGTCCTGCACTTGCTGAGAGGAGCTTGCCCCAGCACAGGGGTGGGGCTGGAGGTCACAGGGAGCACCAGAAACAAAACACACCCTGGCCCAGAGTGGCATGGGGAAAAGGAGGGAGGGGGAGACTGTGATCTGCGTCTAAGTATTGGAATTTGAATCCCAGCCGTGTGGCCTTGGGCATGTCACTCACCCTTTTTGAGGCCCAGTTTTGTCACATGTAAAATGGCATAGAACTCACAGGGCCGTTGGAAGGGTTAAAGGAGCTGACGGGCAAAGTGAGCTGCAAGGGACCCAGAGGGCAGAAAGCTGGCCCCAGTCCCCTCTGCTAGCCTCTCTCCCACTCCCTGCCCCAGCCACACTAGTCTTCGTGTCACTCCTCCAATATGACAGTCCCGCTCCCACCTCAGGAGCACTTGTGGTGACTGATGAGGTTTTGGAGTGATGGTAGGGTGCATGGGGTTCAGCGCTGACAGCCAGGAAAGATTTCTTGAAGATGTCTTTGGTGCAAAAAGGTGACTTTATTAAAATGTGGGGACAGGACCCAGCAGCAGAAAGAGCTGCCCCTGACCCTGTGGAGAGACTGGTTATACAGCTGGGAGTCCATATGCTAAAGAAGACTTCCGGGTTACTGGAGGCCTAGCTATTGTCAGCATAAGGTGGTTTTTCCCAACAGCGAAGCATTAGCATTAAGACAGTAGGGAGTTCCCTGAGAAACATTTTAATCTGCCTGACTTCAGTATTTGTCATTGGGCTGCAGATTATAAAGATATTAAATTTTATCTGCCATTTCCTTCTGCCTTTCTTCCTATATCTGTTTCTTCTAAAGTCAGCTCTTCACCCAGGTGTATTCAGCTTAATTCTGTTCTGTCTTTGCTCAAACATCACTTTCCCAGCATGGCCTTGCCCTGATCACTTTGCTTAAAACTGTTAATTTGCCCAGTCCTTTCTCGGGTACTTTCTGTCTCTTTCTAGGCTTTACTTTTCATCATCGTACTAGTCACCTTTTAAATTCCTTATACTTTACGTTGCCTAGCAAGTAACAGGTGTCAAAAATGTGTGTTGAATGACTAAATAAAAGGCAGTTATTATTATTAGCAGTAGCAGCAGAATTATTGTCAGAATTTCCAGCCTCTAGTTCTGTGTGGCTGGATTCTTATCAAATACTGATGGATAGTAATGAAAGTGACCTCAGGTCACCTGAAAAGCAGGTAATCTGTGCATCCACCTCTCTGAGAATAGGGAATGTATCTTTAGATCTGGCTGCAGATTTGCAGGTAAGAGTGGTTGCCTGGGACCCATTAGAGGCCTGGACACCAAGGAAATAGAATTTAAAGGCCAAAGAGATGGTTTGCTAAGGCGATGCTTGGCAGGGACATAGGAGCTGCCTCTGGGGAAAGGGGCAAAACTGGCCTGGCCAGGACATAAGCCAGAGCCTCAGGGCACAAAACATGGCGGAGGATGAATGCCCAGTGTGATGCTAACCACTGCAAAGCAAGGCAGCTGATGCCTAAGCATCTTTCCAGGAGGAACCCATTTTCCATCAAGACTTTGAGCCACTTCTAGGGCTAAGGAAGGAAGGTGATCTGAGGTCAGAGAATGTCACAGGTCAATTTGTACTTTCTACACATAGCAACATCTGGCAGACAAAAAATGTTCACTAAATATTAGTTCTCATGTACTCTTTATCGACTCCACAAGTGTTTATTAAACTCTTACATTGTGGCTGGGCACTGTTACAAGTCCTGAGGATATAGCTGAAAATCTAAAATCTATGTTCTTGTGGAGTTGATATTCTAGGGTGCATGTGTGTGGTGGAGAGAGGACAAAGAGCAAAGTGAATGAATAGAAACTATTGAATGGCAGTACATGAGGTGGTGGTTGTATTAAGCAGCTTAATTGTAGTATCCATTTATGTAATACATATGTCACATACCTTAAATATATAGAATTTTATCTGTCAATCATATGGCAATAAAACTGGAAAAAATGTGTTTTATAAAATACAGTGAGTGTCAGAAAGGGGTAAACACTGTGGCACCTGGGTGGCTCAATCAGTTGAGTGACTGACTTTGGCTCAGGTCATGATCTCTAGGCTCATGAGTTCGAGCCCCATGTCGGGCTCTGTACTGACAGCTCGGTGCCTGGAGCCTGCTGGGGATTCTGGGCTTCCCTCACTCTCTGTGCCCCTTCCCCACTGGTACTCTTTCTCTCTCAAAAATAAACATTAAAATGTTTTTTTAAAAAAGTAATAAACACTAAGCATGAAAATTAAGCAGAGAAGGGAGGTGAGAAGTGTTGGATGGGAGGAGACTCCATCCAGTGGGGGTTAGGGCCATGGTGGAAGGCGCGCTGAGCAGGGGCCTGTTGTGTGAGTGGTGAAGCAATGGGCCCTGTGGAAAGAACGTCCTGGCAGAGAAGCCAGCGAGAACAAGGCCTGAAGCAGGGCTGGCAGGAGCCAGCTGACAGGGGCACACCACAGCCAGTTAATCAGGAACTTTGCAAGCCCATTTTTAAAACTTTGGTTGCATAAAATTGGTCATGGTATAATTATTTAACGACAGATATTGGCAAACACTCTGAGACAGATATTTTGTGCACTTGTTCTCAGAAATCCAGTTTACCAGCAGCAGAGAGAACAAAGGGCAGGCAGACCAGTGTGGCTGGAACAGAGCTAGCCAGGGGGCAGGAGGGCAGGGACAGGAAATCACATGGGGCCTTGCAGCTGCTCGCAGGGCTTTAGCTGGAACTTTGAGGCAGACAGGGAGGCATAGGAGGTTTAAAAAAAGGTTTTTTTTTGTAGGTTGAATTTTACATACCATAAAATTCATTCAAATATCTCATTGTTACTATTATTTTTTTTTAGTACCTTTACAGATTTCTAGAGCCATGATGGCAGTCTGAATATAAAAACATTTGTCTCACCTCAAAGAGATCCCTTGCGTTGACTTGTAGTCATTGCCTGTTCCCGTACCCAGCCCCAGGCAACTCCTGATGTACTTTCTGGTCTTTTTGCTTTGGAGGGTTTGGAGCAGAAAAGGAACATGGTCCCACTTACATTATTGTCACTGTTGTCTCCTTTCTGCTAGAACATAATAAAGTTCTTGTTCTCTTTTCAGATGATGTGGTGACTGGAATTTTCAGGGAAGACATTCCACCAACTGGAGTTTAATCTCCCAGCCCTGAGAGCTTTGAGAACAACCTGGCGGGGGCCACACTCACAGGCTTCATGCTTGCTGGCCAGTTGAAGTCACCTTATCCTCTGCTGGCTACAGGCTCTGCTCTCTCTTGGCTGCATTTGGGGCCAGACTTCCCAGTGGGAGGCTGAGTCAGCAGATTGCCTTCTCCAGCACTCCGGGAGGAACCTGAATGATTTTAGGCATAAGGCCTGTATTCAGCTAAAGCGGAACTCAGAAGCTCTTTTGCATTTCTTGGGAACAAGAACAAGGTACTGTAGATAGAAATCTTTCAGGGACAGGTATCAGAAGGGGCATGCCTGAAATGGTGTAGGGCCCTTGGAAGGAAGGCCTGGGAATACTAATTATCAGCTTTCAAGGGACAGAGAAATCCGGGAGTGGGAGGCCATGGAAAAGGTTTGGGGCAGAGTATAGGCAAGGCAAAGAATGCGGTGAAAGGGTCAGAGAAGGGGAGTCTGAAGCCAAAGGCCTGGCAGCCACAAGAGAGCCTGGGACCTAGGCCTTTCTGGGAGTTGAGACCTGCAAGTTGCTTGTTGTCTCTAAGCCTCACTTTCACTTTAAAACAGAGAAAATAACACTTACATCATAGTGTTGTCAGGATTTAAGGAAATAACATCTACAGAGCACCTTCCAAATGCTTGCTTGGTATCCAGTAAGGCTACTGTAGCTGGCAGTTACAATCATTCTTCTTGTTATTGTGAGATATTATTATTGCTGGTCATTGTCTGAGTCCATTTGGCAGCTGTGGTTTAAACGACATTTATTTGTCACGGTTCTGGGGACTGGTAAGTCCAAGATCAAAGTGCGGCAGGCCGATTCCATGTCTGGTGAGAGCCTGCTTCCTGGTTCACAGACATCTGTCTTTTTGCTTTATCCTTACAGGCAGGGGTGGTAGGGGCAAGCCAGCTCTCTGGGGTCTCAGGACTTAATCACCTCCCAAAGGCCCCCACCTCCTGCTACCATCACATTGGGGGTTAGGATTTAATAAGAGAAACTGGGGGTGGGGAGCTCACACTTTTAGTCTCTGGCAGTTACATTACCATGTTCTGTTACTATTGTTATGACCAAGAGGGGTTTGGTGGAAGGAAACTATCTCTGGGGATGCAGCCTCTAGGCCCTGCTTCTCAAACATTCAAGTGCACACAACTCACTGGGGCTCCCGTTAAAGTGTGGAGTCTAATTCCACACATCTGGAGCTCAGTCTAGGGTTCTGCCATTGTCCCAAGCCCCCAGGTGATGCAACTACTGCTGTCCCATGGACCAGACTTTGAGTAGCAAGACACTGAAGATTGCCCTGTCCACCAAGGTAGCCACTAGCCACTTGCAGCTGTTGAGCCCTTGAAATGTGGCTTGTCTAAAATGAGGTGTGCTTCTAAGTGTAAAGTACACATCGGATCGTGAGGACTTAATACCCACCCACCCCACTCCCCCAAAGTGTAAAATACCTCATTAGTCATTTCTTTTTACATGGATTACATGTTGAAATTATAGGATCTAGCTAGTGTTGACCAAGAAAAGAGGCAAAGCTAAAATTAAAACAGAGAAATATTTATTTGGGGTCTCAGAATTATAGTTCAGAGAACACAGATTAGGGCAGGAACCCAAGGAGTGCCCCATCCCACTCTAGGGAACAAAAGGCAAGGATTTTTAAAGACAAAAGGGAATGCTTATATATATTGCTTACAAAGAATGTTGATTGATGTTGGCAGCAAACTAATCTTGCCTGAATATAATCGATTGCTGTCTATCCCTAAACAAAGTCACTTACTGTAACATGTATTCAGGCTGAGTCCTTGGAATATTTGTGGTTTGGCCCGGATCACAAGTTCATGGCTCCACTGGTGAGGTGAAGACATTAAGGCCCACCTCCTGAATGGCCTCCAGGCTCATTTTAAAACTCCTTGATGTGAATGACCCCATTTTATTTCACCTGTCACACTGATTAAATAACATATTATTATAATACATTTCACTGCTTTCTTTTTATTTTGTTGAATGAAGCTCCTAGTAAAGCGTACATTACAGGTGTGGCTCATAATATATTTCTATTGGGCCCTAAAGCTTTCCTTATCTTTGTCAGGCAGGTTCAGGGTTTTTCTTGGGAAAGTGGGCTTTGGGGAGTGGGCTCTGAGTTACTGACCTCAGACCCCCAGGGAGCCCAAGGAAGTGAGAGGTGGAAGGGATGCATCTCAGGCTGAGAGAGAGAAATGACCAAAATCACATGGTGGAATGAAGCCTGAGTTCCAAGACTGTTTACAGGTCAGTGTGCACCGTAGTCAGCATCAGGGCTGATGACAGGTTCCTTCTCAGGCTCAATCTCTCCACAAAACCCAGAATTCAGGATGATGCTCTATCTCTTCTCTTTGGTGACAGGCCAGAGGCAATAACATGATGCCATGGCTAAGCGGACAGGTCTTGAAGGTGCTGAGAAGTGCCTGGCGATTCTGTGGGCCTCATGGGCAACCACCACCGCTACATGCCCCTCAGAAGATTGTGGCCACCTGGGAAGCCATCAGCCTGGGGAGGCAGCCAGTGCCTGAGTACTTCAACTTTGCCCATGATGTACTGGACATGTGGAGTCAGCTAGAAAAGGTGAGGCCCACTGTGTCCTAGTGTCCATCTTGGGCATCAGAGGCTGCCCTCCAGTACCCCAATGTGGACATTTTGACCTAGGAGTTTTGCAAGTTCCAAAACTTCAACAGTTAGCATTGAAGCCTGAGGGGAACAATCTATGCCAAGTGTCATGAGCCTTAGACTCTTCACCCAGTCTCTGATGTGTCTCATATTCCTGAACCCAGATCTCATAGTGAGACAGTTACGCCCCCTTTGGTTCCCTTCCAATCATTCTGATCGAGTGAAGGAGAAAATGTAGTTTGGAATGCACTCTGTCGTTAATATCGGTCTCACTGCTGTGTACCTCCCTTTTAAGTAGGGAGAGAGCTTGGCTGAGGCTCCAAGCTTTTCACAGATCATGGCAGATAGGTTGAATTGAGTTAAGATTATCTTGATTCCTTTGTGTATCTGTGTGCATATGCTTCCTTCTTTATTTTCCCTTCCTTATGTATCTGTTGTGTCTCTCTCTGCATTTTATAGTTCACTCTTTATTTATGTTAAAGGTGCTAACTTTGTGTTTGTAGCAGGAGAATATAAATGATCTCAAAGCAATGTATTTATGTTAAGTTTATGAAGAGCTTGTTTAAAGAAAAACGGTGAGGAAACTAACACCATTAGTGCATTCAGGAAACGTATACTGTTGGCGGGTTTGGCAAAGTATGAAGGTGGCTTTGCAGTTAGACATGGTTCATCCACTTGAAGTGTGACCTTGGATAAATGCATCAAGCTCTTTAGATTTTTTTCATCTATATTTTTTCATCTTTAGTTTTCTCATCTATAAAGTGGGAGTCATGCAGTCTGCCTCCTCGGAAGCATATGTAGGTGATGGAGCCGGAGTGCCCCCTTCCTGTCCACAAAGTCTGGGTTATTTTCCCAACCTGGGATTGTCCTTAGGAGATTTCTCTTAATGATAAATACAAACCGGGCTACAGCAACAAATATGGTGGAATAAAGCTTTGCTAAAATGTTATCGTTTGTACAACAACAGCAATGAAACACCTTGGAAAAATCCTCAGCATCTACTTTTTAAAATTCTGCAAACTAACCAAAGGCTGGAATAGCTCAGCGAGTGATTATTAGAGAAACATTCATTAAAGATTTGGATGATTCTCCATAAGAATGCCTCTGATATCTTATCTCATTATGCAAAAATAACCTATCCTTTGTGACAATTCTTGGAAAATTTAAACCCATCTGATGAACTTCAACTCTTAGGAAACAAGCACCACCAGAAAATGTTAGCCTTTACATTATGTGTGCACTTAGCAGATTACCTGAAATCTGCCTTTAAGAAATATTTTTAACGTTTGTTTGCTTTTGAGAGAAAGAGAGACAGACAGATGCTGTTGGGGGAGGGGCAGAGAGAGACAGAGATATAGATTCTGACAGATGCTGACAGCACAGAGCCTGATGCGGGGCTCGAACTCACAATCTGGGAGATCTTGACCTGAGCTGAAGTCAGAGGCTCAACCTACTCAACCCCCCAGGCACTCCAGAAGACTGCCTTTTATAAAGTTGTACTGTATGGTTTTTAAAATTTGATTGTCCTTGAAAGCAGAAACAATAAAGTTAAAAAAAATTATAACACTCTCTAATTGATCTAGATACTCAGTGTAATCTTTATCAATATCCCAGGGGACTTTGTTGCTGAAATCTTGTCCAAAAATTCACGTGGAAAGGCAGGGGACCCATAAGAACCTTCAGCAGTCTTGGAAAAGACATATAACAATGGAGGACTCACACTTCCCTATTTCAAAACCTACTACAAAGTTACACTAATAACGGTATTGTTTTCTGTTTGAGGGGAAAAAAGACAGTGTGACACTGGTATAGGGATAAATAGGGATGGGTGGTATAGAATAGAGAGTCTAGAAAGAAACCCAGAAATTTATGGTCAGTTGATTTTCAACAGAAGTGCCAGGAAAATTCAGTCGGGAAGGAATCCTCTTTTTAACTAGTGGTGCTGGTGCTGGCCCATACTCTGATTCCATCCATATGAAATATCTAGAACAGGCAAATCCATAGAGACAAACGTGGGTTAGTGGTTGCCAAAGGCAGGGGAGAGGGGAGAATAGGAAGTGACTGCTAATATGTACCATGTTTCCTTTTGGGATGATGAAAATGTTCTGGAATTAGATCGTGGCAATGATCACACTACTTTGTGAATACTCTAAAAACCAGTGAATTGTGCACTTCACAATAGTGAACTTTATGGTATGAGAATTATATCTCAAAAAATGGGGACACAAAACAGTAGGAATCACATGCTACCTTTTGCATTAAAAAAGGTGGTATGGAAAACAGAATATACGTAATGTTTGCCTAAAGAAACACTGAACAGATATGCAGGAAACTAATACAATTGGTTACCTATTAAGCAGGTGAAGCGAGGAGCAGCGTAGATGGGCATAAGGATGGGAGTAAGCGTCTCACTGCATCTTTTCGTATTGTTTTGAATTTGAACACT
The DNA here is from genome assembly GCF_006229205.1 of Suricata suricatta. NCBI lineage: Eukaryota > Metazoa > Chordata > Mammalia > Carnivora > Herpestidae > Suricata > Suricata suricatta. The sequence continues at coordinate 15,000,624 of NC_043707.1, forward strand.
GTGTTGAACACTGTATGGAATTTGGACACTATTTAAACAAAATTAAATATAATGCCAACAAGCAAACAGAAATCCTCAACAAATGATTTTTATTTCTTTTCTGCCTACACTTCTGTCTAGGTTGGACACCGGCCGCCTATCCCCGCATTCTGGTGGGTCAGTGGCACAGGAGCAGAGGTCAAGTGGAACTTTGAGGAGCTGGGGGAGCAGTCCAGGAGGGCAGCTAATGTGCTCAGGGACATGTGTAACCTTCAGCCTGGGGACAGGATGATGCTGGTGCTCCCGAGGCTCCCGGAGTGGTGGCTGGTCAGTGTGGCATGTATGCGGACAGGTCAGTGAGCAGGGCTGAGGCTGCCCCTTGGGGCCAGCACATCTGCCAGAGTTTTGCAGAGTCCACATGGTTTGGGAAATGGAGCAAAGTGAACTTTATGTGGAGTTGTGTTTACTTCCCCTTTGCCCAGACTTGATCTAGCACAGGGTCAGCTGTAATGTAATAAAGGAAAGCAAGTCAGTGTGTGGCAGTGGGGAGCGCATAGGAACTGCAGTAAAGTGAAGCTCACGTGGCTCACCAAATAGAGGCAACTGCTTCTCGACCCCAGCCAGATGTTTCCATGTGTGCATGAGGGCCAGTGTTTCCAGCACTTCCGACTTTGTTGTAGAAAACTCTGCATTTTTATGGGAGGACAAAAAGCTGTTGAGAACAAAATAAACTTAAAACAAAAACCTAGGGGCGCCTGGGTGGCTCAGTCGGTTAAGTCTCTGACTTGAGCTCAGGTTAGATCTCACGTTCGTGAGTTCGAGCCCTGCATCGGGCTCTGTGCTGACAGCTAGCTCAGAGCCTGGAGCCTATTTCTGGTTCTGTGTCTCCTTCTCTCTCTGCCCCTCCTCCTCTCATGCTCTGTCTCTCTCTGTATCAAAAATAAATTAAACATTAAAAAAAAAACCTAAGTGGAACAAACCAACCATATTTTTTGCTGCTCATGGTTTGGGAGCTGCCAGCATGTGGAGAGCAATGCAATTATGCATGAGAGACCTTCATAGTCCTCCTACATTAGTTTCACTCTTAGAATTTAGGACTCTCGGCACCAGAGCATCCACCACTCCCAAGGGAAGGAAGAAAAAGACCAAATAATCAAAGCAGTAAGATTATCCTTGAGGGTTCCTCCTTCTGCTCTTATGAATGGCCAGGGCAGTGGACCATTGATCTTCTTGGGGTGATTGTTCCAGCAGAGGAGGGAAAAGGACACCATCCAAAGATTTCAGAGGGCCTCTGCTGACCCTCTGATGCTCTTATTGAAAAGGCTGGAGTTTTTATGCTGATTTTACAAAAGCAAGACAACAACTTTTGGTGGAGAACTGGTTTCTACCCTCACTCAGAACGTTCCACCACTTGAAATGTTGTCCACCCCCTCCAATCCTGTCCATAGAATACTCTGTGTGAAATCAAGATGTTTTTACAAATAATGTTTGTAAGACAGAGGGATACAAGCTCACACCAGAGAATTAGCTTTTCTTTTCTTTCTTTTTTTTTTTTTTTTTTTGAGAGTTAGCTTTTCTGTACAAACCAGGTTAATCAACCATTTTGTGAATGGATTGTCCAAATAAAGAAGCAGGAACTTTACTCCTTTTTTACATATTTTTGCACACTATGTAGAAATGAGCACCATTATAGTACATCCAGCTTGAGGAAAAGAAACTGGCACACAGGTTTGGGGAGTTCTCCATATCCGGCCATGACATACAAGGTTTGTTTAAGTAAGGGCCAAGTTAAAGGAGTCCTCGTGTGTTTTCTTCAGGAACTACTCTGTGCCAGGAATTGTGTTGGACACTTTGCATAATCAAAACTACCTTTAGGGGTATTATTTTCATTATTTTTCCTGTTACCTAATTGCCTCCAGTTTCGCCCAATTACATAGATTCACTCATTTTTTTTGATGTCCAAATAAAATAATTCAAGACTACATGGTACATGACCATGTAGTTCCACATCATCTCCAGCATTTTAGAGGATACTCAAGCGGGGTATCCTTAGATTCCCACATTGCCGTGTTCTTCTGATACACACTTAATACCAGTCTTTATAGTCTACAGTGTTAGGCTCATTTCTCTTGCTGACATCCCCAGTTGTCCACCATCTGCCTGGGCCCCCCAAACACCACACACAACTGCAGGTAGGACAGACTTCTTCTGGAAATAGCTAAAGCAGAGGGTTGAAATGAAGAAATACCATTTTCCTCCAGAAGTGCTCGTACTGGGTTTTAAGGCCTGTAAAAGTTAGGAGATAAATCAATGACTAATGAGAACTTTGATTTGGCTCCAACACCATTTGGGATTGACCCCTTTCTCTGTCTCCTGTCCTCACTCATTGGCCATGGCAGGATGACTGATTCTTTTAGGATCTCTTTCTTGCCATCTGTGAAATGAAAGTGTGGGTTCGGTGGGGAGTTTACAACCTCCATTCTGAGATACTCAGGTAGCTTTTCAGGTGTCTGATTAAAGTTTGTCCCTGTTTCCTCCTTCCTCATCCCTTCCCCTTGGGAAGAGACAGACTCAGCTGCCGGCAGAAGTGGTTTTGGTTGACGTTATACAAGCTCCCACCTACTGCACCCATCCTCCACCAACCACACCAGGAGGTCCACTCTCAACACTAGGATTTGTTATAGCCTTTTGTTTGAGGGCGTGGCACACCAAGGAGCTAGGTCATCTCTAATGCAGCATAATACAGTGTTCAAGATCATGGACCTTCAGGTTTCCTACCTCTTAGACTCACAATCCCAGTTCCACAACATGTTAGCTATGTGATCTTGGACAAGTTATTTCATTTAATTGAGGCAGAAGGGTCAAAGTCTTTGTAGTTGTTGTCGTTGTTGTTGCTGTTTGAATCTGCAAAATAGGTATGATAATACCACCTACTCTCCGGGGCTGTGAGAGTTAAATGAAACAATGCATGTAAAGTTCTTAGCACATCAAGTGCTCCATAAACATATTCTGGATTTCATTATTGTCATTATTGTTACCTTTTCCAGTTCAGCCATTCCAACCCTGTCCAGGTTTTCCTGTTCATGTCTCTGATGGGTGTATCTGGGTCTGGACCTCTTCCCTGGGGTTTTCTCCTGCTGCCCAGTCAACATCCCTTCTCTGTATGGTGTCAGGGGCTGTCATGATTCCGGGTGTCTCTCAGCTGACGGAGAAGGACCTCAAATACCGGCTGCAGGCATCAAGGGCCAAGTCCATTATCACCAGTGACTCCCTGGCTCCAAGGGTCGATGCCATTAGTGCTGACTGCCCCACCCTTCAGACCAAGCTACTGGTGTCAGACAGCAGTCGGCCAGGCTGGATGAATTTCAGGGAACTCCTCCGGTAAGTCAGGGCACTCCTGGAACAGCATAAAGACAAGGCCAAGGTTTTTTGCCTTTAAGTAATAGGGGATGGAATGTATTGCTGACTGTACAGGAAGAAAGTGCACCAGAAGGGAGCACTCAACCGTGGAGAGCAGGTGAACCTGAGACTTAATCCCAGTGACCACCATAAGTTCCTTAAAAGTCACTCACTTATGCAATAATAGAATTGCCATTAGCTTTTCTGGGTGTCTTTTGCTTCTGTAACGGTGCTCGTGGTTACAGAGCTGGTAGCCAGAGTAAACTAGATAACCCATACAATGCATTTAGGACATAGTGGGTGGTCAATTAATAATATAATAATAGCCGCCATGCATTGAGTGCTTAGTGTATGCTAGTCATTGTGCTATGTAAGCATTTACCTACATTCATTCACGCACCAAAGATGTACCGAGCATCTGTTTTGTGATAAGCATTGTGTTTGGTGCTCAGAGCACAATAATGAATCAGACATCGTCTTCTTAAATCTTGGCAAAAACCCTATGAAGTTCACTTTGACCCAATTTTACAGGTAAGGAAACTGACATGGGACAAGTAAAATGACTTATGCAAGATGCTAACAGGTAGTTACATGAAGGTGAGGACAGAACCAAAAGCCATCTGCCTTTGAGCAATGCCCTGGTGGAAGCCTATTTAGGCATTTGAGATTTTTTCCTGATCAGAGGCAGAACCAAAAAGGGCCCTGTCAGAGGCCTGCATCATTAAGTCACATGTACCCCTTCCACAGACCAACAGCCTCACATTCACCTGGGTGTTGTTTCACTTTATGTACTTATTTATTTTACTCATAGCAACATTTGTCTCTTAATAGTAGCTTTATTTGAAAAAGAACTATGTGCCACATTCACTTAAATGTGTTACCAAGTTTTAGAATTATAAGACCCACAAGCATGCATTGTAAGTAATATACCTTGTATTTTCCAAATATTGTTTTTCCAACATGTGACATTTTCCATAATATATTATTATGCTATATTTCAGTGTAATGATTATCAGCAGAAACCTGAACAGAAAATACTAAGCATGTGTAGGTAGTAAAGTTCAAAAGATATATTTATAAGTTTGAGGACATGGTAAATAATCTTTACATTGTTCTTACCTATATTAGAATGCAAACTTTCTACTAAAAATTATGGGAAAAATCTGTTCTTTTCAATTTTATTTATTTATTTGTCTATTTGTCTTTGGGTGCTGTTTTAAATTCAGATTCCCACATCTAACTTACTTAACCAGGCAAAGGCCCTGGAAATCTGTATTGTAAGAGATTTGCCCAGACGATTTTGACGAGCTGTCAGGTTGGCCTAGACCAGTGGTTCTCAGTTTTGGCTGTCATTAGAATTTCCTGTTGATCTTTAAAAATGTGTGTGTGTGTGTGTGTGTGTGTGTGTGTGTGTGTGTATTTACATACCAAGAAAAAACAAATCCCAACGTCCCAGGCCCACCATCAAAGATTCTGTTTTTCTCTAGGGTGGAGCCTAGGCAATGGTATTTCTTTTCAAAACTTATCAGGTGCCCCTATGGTCTAGCCTGGATTGTGAACCAATGGGTGAGAAGATTTTCTAGATCACAGTACTTTAGGAATTACTGAGATCTCAAACCTGAAATTTAGGGAACACCTCAGCCCTAAATTACCTGAAATTGAGGTGAGGGTGGAGCTGTGCCTTAATTGTGCAGAGTTGTAGACACAGAAACATGCTTATTCAACCAGAGAGTCCTCATGCCCTGGTAGAAGAGCACAGGCTCTTTTGAGTGAGTCACTTCACCAGTTTTGAGCCTCAATTTCCTTATTTGCACAGGGTTATAATGATAATTCCTAGCCCACGAGGTGATTGTAGGGCTCAGAGAGAGCGCGAGCTGGAACTTTCAGCACAGTGCATCACGTGTAGTATTTAATAAGATTGTGGTCAGTATCGTTGTTATAAATATCATTGTTATTATGACTGTTTGTACTACTTGTGATACCACCTAGGATTTTTATATTTTACAGCGAGGCATCCACAGAGCACAACTGTGTGAAGACCAAAAGTCAAGACCCACTGGCCATCTACTTCACAAGTGGCACTACCGGGGCCCCCAAGATGGTTGAGCACTCGCAGGCCAGCTATGGACTGGGTTTTGTGGCTAGTGGAAGGTACTGGAGGACGCTCATCTGGCAGGTCAAAGTAATAGAAATTAGGGAATGAGCCAGAGAAATGTAAGAGACGTAGTGGCAAGATTGAGGTCATAGAGCTAACATGGGGCACCTGGGTGCCTCAATCACTTGAGCTTCTGATTCTTGGTGTCAGCTTGAATCATGATCTCAACAGTTCATGAGATCGAGTCCTAGGTTTGGCTCTCAGCTGATACTGTGGAGGCTGTTTGAGATTTCCCTGTCTCTGTCTCTCTCTGCCTGTCCTCTGCTCATTCTTTCTCTCTCTCTCTCTCTCTCTCTCTCTCTTTCAAAATAAATAAAAAAAAAAAAAAGAAGAGTGAGGTCAGAGAGCTAACAAAGTGGGAAATCAGATAGAATCAGAAGGCCCTGGACTTGACTTTGAGCAAGGTGAAAAGCCATTAGAAATTTTTTGGTTTTGTTTTTAATTGTGGTAAGAGATACATAACATACAATTTACTATCTTAACCTTTTAAGTGTAAACTTGGTGTCACTAAGGACATTCACATTTTTATACAGTCATCCCCACCATCCATCTCTGGAACTTTTCCATTTTGCAAACCTGAAACTCTGTGCCCATTACACAATAATTCCCCATTTCTTCCCCCCTCGACCCTGACACCCACCATTCTATCTATCTCTATGAGTTTGACAACTCTGGGCACCACCTATAAGTGGAATCATACAGTATTTTTCCTTTCATGTCTGACTCCTTTTACTTAGCATCATGTCCTCAGGTTTCATCCATGGTGTAGTGTATGTCAGGAATTCCTGTCTTTTTTAAGGCTCATTAATGAATATTGAAGTGTATGTAACATATCAGTGTTGTTTATCCAGTCACCCAAGGATGGATACTTGGGTTGCTTACACTTTTTGGTTGTTATCACTAGTGCTGCTATTAACATGGGTATATAAGCATGTATTCAAAACTCTGCCTTTAATTCTTTTGGGGGTATATATCCAAAGTGGAATTGCTGGATCATATGGTGATTCTATGTTTAATTTTCTGAGGAACACTGGAGTATTTTGAGCAGAAGAGTGACGTGATCTGATGTGGTTTTTTAAAAGAGCTCGCAGCCATTTGGGTTGAGAATAAACTGTAAAGGGCAAAGAATGAAGCAGAAGCCCACTTCAGAGGCCAGTGCATTAAGAGGCAAAGGTGGAGGCTTCCACAGGAGAAATGAGAGGAGGCAAAATTCTGAATGTATTTTGAACATAAGCCTAATAAGATTTACTGACAGGCTTGATGTGAAGTGAGAGAGAATGCAAAGAGTCAGGGGTGATGCCACATTTTATTGCCTGAACAATCAGAAGCAGTAACTGATAGCAGGAAGACTGTGTTGAGCTGTTTGGTGGGAGAAACATGAGGAGTTCATTTTCAGCATTGTAAGTTTGAGTTACTTAGTAGACATCTCCATACTCTGAGTTAAGAAAGGCAATCCTGGGAGATAGTTGGAGATAGTGGGACTCATCCTGGAATTATCAACAAGGTGGTACTTAATGCCATGAAATTGGATGAGATCAGCAGAGTAATAGACACTGAAAAGAGAAGAGGTCTCGGCACTGAATGCCTGAGGCATTTCTGCAGTAACTTGGTAAGCAAGGAGAACTGGAGGGAGAGACCGAGAAGGAACAGCCAATGAGCAGGTTGAGGACCAGGAAGACTGTGTCCCAAAATCCAAGCACAGAACATGACCACTTGTGTATTTTCTATGCTCACAGGCACTGCCTTCTCTTCCTGGGATGTCCTTCCTTCTCTGCTTCTCCCATGTAGTCCCTGTGCATCATTTCCATCTCACTCAGCTCTTACCTCCTCTGGGGAAGCATTTCTCAGATCCCCCTCCATCCTTTCTCTGGGTTAGGTGCCCATTCTCCATAATTGTGTAATGGGTCTGCGGTTTACTCTTTGAAAGCTTGCTCTCCAGGGGCTTCCTAGATGTTTAAACATACTAAAGTATAAGTTCCTCAAAGCAAGACTAATCATTCTTTGCTACACTCTAATGCCAAGTCCAGAATAGGTGCTGAATAAACGTTGACTGAATAAAGAAATACCCTCATCACACTGTACTTAAATTATGTGTTTCCTTACAAATCCCTCCCACTATACTGTGAACTCTTGAAAGCGTGGGATCTGTCTGTTTAATTCTGTATCCTTCACCTATAGTATAAATATACAGAATATGCCCCATAAATGCTTGTTGAGACAAAGATTGGCTTTATGGTTCCTATACCAATTTGATTACTATAAGTAAGTTATAAGTGAGCCCTGGGCAAGGCTCCAAATAAGATAGCATTGATACTGTAATCCTTTTTAGAAGAATAAGCATTGCTGAGGGTTCTGACTTTCTCTCATTTTTGGCAGGCGGTGGGCAGCCTTGACCCCATCAGACATCTTCTGGAATACATCAGACACAGGCTGGGTGAAAGCAGCTTGGACCCTCTTCTCTGCCTGGCCTCATGGATCTTGCATTTTTGTGCATGAACTGTCCCGAGTTGATGCCAAGCTTATTCTCAATGTAAGAAACAAAAGCATGGCTCATGTGTTGGGTGTAAATGATATGAGTGGAATATAGACGTTGGGGATGCCTGGCTGGCTTAGTCAGTAGAGCATGCAGCTCATGATTTCAGGGTTGTGAGTTCAAGCACCATATTGGGTGTAGAGATTACTTAAATAAATAAAACTCTTTAAGGAAAGAAATATAGCTTTTGAATTTGCAGGAGAAAAGGCATAAGTGATCACAAGGCCTCTTTGGTGCTGATATTAAACAAAATGGCTCCCAGGACATTCTGTAATCTGACTCCTGCCCACCTGCCTACCTTCAGTTATTGCCTGTCCTTTAACTAGATCCCTGGACAAGACCACTTAATATCTCTAAACATTTGCATATTTTATATTTTATGCATTGGGTACCACTCCTTCCACCACTTTCTTCCTTGTGCTCCTGTCGAAACCCTAGTTACTTTTCAAAACCTTAGGGAAAACCATAGTGTATGCCTCAATTCCATGTGTTATTATCCATGGTGCTTAGTGTGAATATTTCACCCAGCATGAGTATCTTGATGACTCCTGCCCATTTTCCTCGGGTTTTCTCATAATTGTTGACCCCATTGAAGACACACGCCACCTTCCTTCCACCCTCTACATCCTAACCACCATTCCTTCAAGCATCTGAGGGGCCATCTACCCATGCTCTTTGCATTGAGGTAAGCTGTGTCAAACTGCGGGCTAGTAGCACAGGCTGTTCCATCAGTCAGACCTGGGCTCTGATCCTACGTCTTCCGTTTGCTAGCTGTGTGTCCTTGGGAAAGTCACCTAACTTCCTTCCTTGTGAGGAGGAAATTGAGCGTCAATTTCTTCATCTACTGTAAGAAAGTAAGGAATCATATAGTTCTATGGAGGATGAAACAGTACAAGGCATGGCACAGAGTGAGTTCTTAACACATATTGATTATTATTGCCATTATCAAGTTCCCCATCATCATTTTTCACTTAGGGCTTGATCAGCCAGTGTGTACATTGTCCCTCTACTGCCCCTGGCCCTTACATGATGTATTAGTTATCTATTGTAGTAAGTTACCCCTAAACTTAGCAGCTTTAAACAGACATTTATTATCTCACAGTTTCTGGTGGTCAGGAGTCTGGGAGCGGCCTGACAGCTGGTTCTGAATCAGGGCCTCTTGGGAGGTTGTAGTCAAGTGGTCAGCTGGGTATATCCATGCTCATAGCAGTGTTATTCCTAATAGCCCATAAATGGAAGCAACCAGGTCCCATCGGCAGATAAACGAATAAACAAGACGTGATACATGCATACACTGGAACATTATTCAGCCTTTAGGAAGAAGGACTGACACTTGAGGCACCTCAGTCAATTGAGCTTCCAACTTTAGCTAAGGTCATGATCTCGTGGTTCATGAGTTAGAGCCCTGTGTCGGGCTCTGTGCTGACAACTTAGAGCCTGGAGCCTGCCTCAGATTCTGTGTCTCATTGTCTCACTGCTTCTCCCCTGTTCATGCTTCTCTCTGTCTCTCAAAAATAAATAAACATTAAAAAAAAAAAGGAAGGAATGATACATGCTATATATATCATGGATAAATCTTGAAGACATTATGTGAAGTGAAACAAGCCAGCCATAAAGTGACAAATACTGCATGGTTCACTTACAGGATGTATGTAGAGTAGTTAAAAGCATGGAGACAGAGGTAGGATGGTCAGGAACTGGGGGAAAGGAGAAACAGGGCATTATTGTGTAATGGGTACAGAGTTTCAGTTTGGGAAGATTTTTAAGGTTCTGGAGATGGATGGTGATGATGGTTGCACAAGAGTGTGAATGTGTTTAATATCATTAGACTGTACATTTAAAATGGTTAAAATGATAAATTTTTATGTGATGTGTATTTTACCATAATAAGAAAAGAAAAGACATCTGCCAGGACTGCAATCACCTTAAAGCTTGACTGGGACTAGAGAATCTATTTTAAAACCCACTCATGTGGTTTTTAGAGGACTTTAGTTTCTCACTGGCTATTGGACAAAGCTTTCAGTTTCTGACTGTATACACTTGCATATTCTCACAACATGGTGGCCTGTGTCCCCCAGAGCAAGTGACTTAAGATAGGGAGAGAGAGGAATGGCACCCAAAACAGAAGCTGGAGTATTTGTATGATCTAATTTCAAAAGTGGCATCTGTCCCCTCTACCGAATACTATTGGTCATGCAGACCAAACTTAGTTCAGAGTGGGAAGGGACCCCACAAGAATGCAAATATCAGGAAGTGAAGCCATTGGAGCTACCTTGGAGGCTGGATGCCACATGTAGTTTTCAGCTTCTCTGCTCTGGTAATGAGAGTATCAAGACCCAGTTCACTTGCTCCAGCTCCATGAAGTCCCACCCCAGTACCTCTCATTGTTTTTGTTTAGACTCTCTCCAGTTTCCCAATCACAACCCTCTGCTGTGTGCCCACCATCTTCCGGCTGCTTGTACAGGAGGATCTGACCAGGTACCGCCCGACCGTGTGGTGCTTTGGGGACCTGTGTATGTGAATATACAGCAGTATATGAACACATGCACGCATACCCTCTCATACCACCTCTGTCTCTGTCTCATCCCTGCCCTCTCTCTTATCTCCATCTCTCTGTCTCTCTCTCTCTCTATATAAATATATATGCATATAAATGTTTATATATACACATACATGTAAATTTATATACACACATACATATAAATATATATTCACAGATGTATGTGTGTGTACACGTACACATGTACATCTGTGATTATATATAGATATATGTCTAGAATATTATATATAACTGTGTTTTTCTGTCTCACACACACATACTCAAGCATATAAACATCTATATCCTTTGCAGATGCCCTACATAAATGAAATTCTGCCCACCCCCCACCCAGGAATTTGCATCCAGGTGGAATTGGATAGATTTAAGATAGTCTGGAATTTTAGCACTTGAGATGGGCTATCTCTCCATCATATACCCATAGGCCATTCGCTCGGCAAGATGTCTGCTACTTCTGTGAGGTTGGAGAAATTATTGGATAATTGTTAGCCACCTGTGGAATGGGATTTGTGGCCAGGCCCTTTAGTGTGGTGCTCACCACGATAGATGTTCCATCCCTCAGCTCCAGATTAACCCAATCCAGCCGCCCTCTGAGTGAATGCTGTGGGTATCCCACAGAAGATAACAAGACACTGTGTGCCTCTGGCTCCCATTGTGGCTAAAGCCAAAGCAACATGTGCTGGCAGGACAAGTCTAGTTGCCGGGGTATGTGGAGAGAGACCTGTTACCCTTCTTACTCTGATCTGTGTCCGTCTCCTCTATTGTCTCCCAGGTCATGGGGAGTTGTCCCTACCCGCCCTGCACCTTCCCTCATCCCATGTATCTGTCCATGAAGCACCTAAGAGGGACCTCTTGAATGATTCTCCTGGAGAATCCTTTTCTAATCTAAGAATTCATCCCATTCATTGATGTTGTAAATATCTGTGTATCATGGTTTTAACAGAAAGCAGACTCTGAATAATTTTTTCAAGAGGAATTTGGTTGAAAGATAGTAGCTAATACTTATTATTAGTCAAACCAAGGTTATCCAAAGGGGGAGAAAATGGTTTAAAATGTATTTGCAACCACCAATTGTTCACATTTCAGATGATTTGTTAAATGGAGGGGTAGATTAGTGACATATTTAATATCTATAAGAATTTATGGCCCATTCTTCTGAATTTTCAGATTGCTAGGGGCTACTTTCTACCTTTTAAATTTGTAATCGATTTACAATTGGGTGGCTGTCCTAACCAAATTTACTGTTAGTTTGTTTTCAACAAAGTTATTTTGGCCAGTTCACCATGTTATGACAAAACATGCTATATGAGGTTCTGATTTTCAGAATCAGACAGGATTGATTTTTTAAAAAATTATCTGCCCATGAGGAACGTGCCTGCAAAGCCAGAGGATAGGGTACTTGGAACAGATTATAAAGCCTTTATTTTACCCTCCAGTACCTTTAGACGTCTAGACCTGAGTAGCAGTACTGGAGGTGAGGTGAGGGATGGGGGAGTCCTGACATAGGTGGCCTTGTTTTCCAAATGAGAAAGGTACCAGTTTATGAGCCTGAGGCACTGTTTAACTGGAGGAGAGGCCCTGAATCCTGATGTGAGAGAGAAATGGAAGAGCCAAGTGGGCCTGGAGCTGCATGAAGGCTATGGCCAGTCTGAAACAGTGAGTACTGCTGGGGTCTGGGTCTCTTCCACAGGTCACTTCTACCTGCGCCCTCAGCCACTAGGTGGAGATGGCCAACCTACTGAGCCTTCTGCCTTCCAGACACCTGTCAGGGACTCCCCTGCCCACTGGGAGAAGCTGATAATAAAATCCCATTAGCTTTTCCTCCCTTTTGACTTAAAGATAATTTAAAGTGACTTCACATTGATACCACAGTCAGCAAACCAACTCTCAGGGCCAAGAGTGCTGTTTATAGCCACTAGGACAGCCTACCTCGTCTCTGGTCAGCGCCCAGGATCTTAGACAGTATTCTCCATAGACATCCGGGCAGCAGAGATTTGGTAGTGAACTGAGTTTTGGCTTAATGACACATTTGGTTCTTTATGTGTGAGTGCCCAGTAGGTGTTCAATAAATGTTTGTTGACTATGGAAAGAAGAGACGGAAGGAAGGGATGAGGAAGAGACTTAAAGGAAGAGAAGGGAGGAGAGAGGAGAGGGGAGGAGAGTTAGAAGGCAAAATGGGAGAAAAAATGGGCACCAGGAAGGAAGCTAAGGGGATAAGACTCCTCCTTATTGGTACTACTTTCTCTCCAGGTTGTAATCTGTGCCAATCCAAAGGGCATGAAAATCAAATCTGGATCCATGGGGAAAGCGTCCCCACCTTATGATGTACAGGTAGGCAGCCTCCCCCAACTTCTGTTGAGGCTTGTTTCAAAGAGGAGAACAAAATGCATGTTCTGGGTTAGCAACAGCAGGCTTAGCTGGCAGGGTGGCCTGGCTCTGCAGATATCCAGACACTGCTCTATGATTTCTCTACCAGATTGTGGATGATGAGGGCAACATCCTGCCTCCGGGAGAAGAGGGCAATGTTGCTGTCCGAGTCAGGCCCACCCGGCCCTTCTGTTTCTTCAGTTGCTATTTGGTAAGTGGCAGGGAATGGCCATTTTCACAATGATTTCTATGTGCTGAGCACTGTATTCCAAGATTTATAAACATCTGCTTGTTTAACCCTTGCAATAACTGGTATTATTACTGATAAAGAAGTTAGAATGATAAAGTGACTTGTCCAGTGTAAGCAACTAGTATGTACAGGACATGGATTTGAGCAGGGGTATGTCTGAGAGTGTAAATTTATAAAACCAGGGTGACCTCATCATTTCAATGATGAGAAAATTGTGGTTCAAGAAAAAGGAGGGGACTTTTCAAAAGTCAAACTGTAATTTGTGTCAGAGCCCAATTTTCAGGATTCTTTTTGTTTTAAGTCTTGTATGGAGAGAGGTTTACTGGCAGGGCTTGTGCCCAAGAATTCTAGTCCAAGTTTCTGTCATAATCCAGTAATTACCTCCCCCTTGTGCCCACTGTTGTTGGTGTTTATGACGGGCTCTCTTTTTGCCAGACTCTTCTCTATAAAGCTCTGTTGACATGGTTCTCAACCTTGGTTGCACATTAAAAATGCCTTGGAAGCATTCTTCTTGTTTCATCCCTGTGCTGATTCTATAGAGCCTTATCCAGGAAATCATTTCCAAAATTCTTAATATCTAATAGAGTAAAGCTCTCTTTCTTCTTCAACTTCTTTAGACATGTTTTACCTACTCTTAGCTCTCTACTCTCTCTCTATTCTACTTGTAGAATCAACTTGTCAAATTCCATGGAAAATGTACGTTAGTATTCTAATGGGTGTCACTACATCTCTAGATCAATTTGGGAGAGAATTAACATATTTATGAAATTTAATCTTTCTGTCTTTCCATTTAATTATATCTTCTTTAACGTTCTATAGTTTTTTTCTCTGTATACTTCTTTCAGGTTTTGTGTGAGATTTATTTTTAGGTACTAACACTTTAGCTTTTTATTTTTTCTTAGAATACAGTTTTTAAACTGAGGCACAATTTACATACAATAAAATGTATGTAACCTATGTTATGTGTACAGGTCAGTGACTTTTGACAAATGTATGCACTTATGTAACTACTACCACAAATCAAGATATAGAACATTGTGCCCCTTTACAGTTAATCCCCAGGTCATAGGCAATTGCTAAATTATTTGTTGTTGCTAATAGAATAATTTTGCCTATTTTTTTAAATTTTATTTTTTACTGTTTATTTTTGAGAGAGACAGAACTTGAGTAGAGGAGGGGCAGAGAGAGAGGTAGACACAGAATCTGAAGCAGGCTCTAGTCCCTGAGCTATCAGTGTAGAGCCTGATGTGGGGCCTGAACCCACGAATTATGAGATCATGACCTAGGCAGAGGTCAGATGTTTAACCAACTGAGCCACCCAGGCACCCTGCCTTTTTTTTTTTTCAAAGAACATTATATAAATGGATTCATAGAGTACTCATTTTTGTGTGTCTGGTTTCTTTCACTCAGCATATTGTTTTTGAGATGCATCCAGATAGTTGCATACAACAGTAATTTGGTTTTTTTTGTTGTTGTTGTTGAGTAGTAGCTTCTTTAAATCTTTGAGAATCAGAGTTTGATTTTTAGTTTTCCTCTTTCCTCTATCCTTGCTTTTTGGCCAAGCCCTGACTTTCTACCTTCAGTGATTCCTGACACAAAGGGTGTGTTATTGTACAAAAACAAGAACAACAGCAACAGCAACAAAAAACCCAGAGTCAATGGCCCTCTGGCCACCCACTTGTGTTCCAACTATGCTTCCTGGGATCCTACTAAAAATGGTAGTGAGAGGCTGTCCTCAATCATTTCCTGACACTTCCTTCCATTTAAAAGAGAGAAAATGCACACATTTCATAGCTCCTTGTCCAGTGGTAGATTCTGGCCAGCTTGGTGTTTGGGAACTTCTAGACTTCCTGTTAGGGGTCCCTAGTCTGCAGCATGGAGCTGCTAGGGCCATAACTGGCTTTAGTGGCTGTGCTGAGATGGCCCTTCACAGACTTATTTTGTCTTCCAGGACAATCCTAAGAAGACAGAGGCATCAGAACAAGGGGACTTTTACATCACAGGGGACCGAGCCCACAAGGACAAGGATGGCTACTTTTGGTTCATGGGAAGAAATGATGATGTGATCAATTCCTCAAGGTAAAGCTGTCTGCCCTTTCCATCTCTCTTTCAAGCTTTGTGCGGGCAGATAGGTTACATGGAAGAGTTTGCTTTTCTCTTCCAGCTATCGGATTGGGCCCGTTGAAGTGGAAAGTGCCCTTGTCGAGCACCCAGCTGTCCTGGAGGCTGCTGTGGTCAGCAGCCCGGACCCCATCAGAGGGGAGGTAACTAGTCCATCCAAGAACATTTCCTCCTGGTTCTGTTAGCACCCTGCAGAATAGGATGAAAATCCCCCCATATTTTACCCCCACTGCAGGTATTACAAAGTCTGAAATGCCACCATCAGGCACACATTCCTTCTGGCTAATATTACACTCATGTCTTTAGAAACATACTCTCTAGAGGGACATGATGAGAAGATGCAACACTTTGCTATCAAGTGGACATAGAACTGGGTCCAAAAGAGGTGGACTGCTGGGCAGGAAATCTTGGTGGTGAGTGTAGGCTCTGTCATCCATCCTAGCCAATAAAGAGTCCTTTCCCATCTGCAGGTGAGAATATAGCAAGCATGCCAGACATGACTGCTGATGGTTCTAACCTGGGAGGAATATCCAACTTGAGGGATGACAGAATAAGTATCCAAAGTGACGTTGACATATCAGAAGGAGGGGTCAAGTTTAATAAGCTGACCTTTCTCAGGAGAAATGAACATTCCTTCCCATGGGTCCCAGCAGAATAGATAGGATGGGAGAATTAAGCTCATAGGCAGACCTATGTTTTTTTCACTGGCTGTAAATCCAAAATAATTCTACAGTATCATGTGATTACCTTATGAAAGTTAGTGCAAAATCAGGCTCTGTTCTCAGAAGCACCAGGGTCAGAAGAGTGATTCTCCTCTGGGCCCTGGAATAGTCACAACTTCATCATTTCATTTAAAAAACACATTTCTGTGGGGTGGCTGGGTAGCTCAGTCAGTTAAGGTTCCAACTTGGCTCCAGTCATGATCTCATGGTCTGTAAGTTCAAGTCCCATGTTGGGCTCTGTGCTGACAGCTCAGAGCCTAGAGTTCAGATTCTGTGTCTCCCTCTCTCCCTCCCCCTCCACCACTCATTCTTTGTCTTTCTGTCCCTCTCAAAATAAATAAACATTAAAAAAATTTTAATACAAATTTCTAGACCTCAAGTCAGTCTTGCTGAATCAGAGTAATTGGGGATGCAGCCCATGGCATCTTTATTTTAACCAGAAGTTTCTATCCAAGGGGTCCTGATGCCCATTAAACTTTGAGGCCAGGGGCACCTGGGTGACTCAGTTGGTTAAGCATCTGATTCCTGATTTCAGCTTACGTCATGATCTCATGGTCATGAGCTTAGGCCTGAGTTGGGCTCTGTGCTGTCAGCACAGAGCCTGTTTGAGATTTTCTCTCTCCATCTCTCTCTGTCCTTCCCCCCATCCTAAAATAAATCAGTTAACATAAAAAAAAAAACCTTTGAAGCCACTAATTTAGAATAAGGGAAGTGGGAGCCCCATGAATGTATTGGAGAACTCACATCTGGAAAAGTACAGCTAGTTTATTATGCCACAAATTAACTAGGGTTTTGACAAATGGCTTTGTGCACAGTTAATCCACATATAGTACTCAGAAAAGTGCTTGGCATTTAGAAGTTACTCAATAAATATTTGATAGCTTTAACAGTTAGAGAAAGCCCTTCTTAATAACCAGATCTATTTGAACATGCAATGGTAGTGAGATGCCCACCTTTTGAAGGATGCAAGGATGGTGAACCACCACCTAACAGGATGTTGTTGACTGAGCTATATGCTGGTGTGGGTAAGCAACCTACTGGCCTTTGAACTCCTCCATTCATATCAGAAACCATGTTCCATTGTGCCGGAATTCAGGACTTCTCCTCCTTGGCAGGAGGGAGCCTGCAAAGAAAGACTCAGACAGAAACTACCAAGGTACAGAATATCCCTGAGGCTTCCTGGTACAGAAGCTGTGCAGCAAAACATTTGCTGATGGCAAACAATCATATATGCAAGCTCAGAAAGACCCACCTCTCCTTGGGAGTGGTCTACATTTCCCCCATTCCTGCCTATCTGAGCCATTGCCAGTTACCTTTCCAGTCAGGAAGACCTGGAAGTCATGAACTCCAAGGAGTCTGTGAATCTCTTCACTTCAAAGTATTTCTATTGGAAGAGAGGCCCGCTGACTGCTTGTGGTGTCATTTCAGGAAAGGAGAGCAGTTTGAGAAATAGATAGGATACTGGAATCATTCCGCAAAAGCCAGTGCTCCCAATAGTTGTTCCTGGGAAGGAGGCAACAGGGCAGAAAAATGGGGTCGTCCATGTTGCTGGCTGACTCCAAGGAGCTGGTAGGATTTTCATGCTGGGCTGGCAAGTGTAGGCACTTATTCACAAGGCTAGGTTAAGGAGAGAAGAGTTGGTATGCAGGGCCTCTTTCTTTCTGGGTTTGGGAGTTTTGTTTTGTTTTGTTTCTGGCAGGTGGTGAAGGCTTTTATAGTCCTTTCTCCAACTTACTGCTCTCAAGATCCAGAGAAGCTAACTCAGGAGCTCCAGGAGCATGTGAAGAGGATGACTGCTCCTTACAAGTACCCCAGGAAGGTAAACATCGGGGGTTCTAGGACATGATGAGCTGGGAAATCACCTGAGCATATACTATGTGGGTTCTCTCTCAGGGTCAGGTGCTGGGGAGATGCAGATAGACATAACTCTAGCTGCTACTGCAGCCTTTTCCCCCTGTTTCCACACTGGGCCAACCCCAAACCACAGTTTGTTCCAACTCTAAAAAGTGGCATAAACCAGATTTGGGGGGATGGTGCTGAATCACTTCTGGCAAGGTCATATGCGCTAGGCCCTAGCCATTTTGATCTTTGCCATTTGGAGAAAAACTATGAATCATGGAGGTTTTCCAATGAAGTTGCAGAGGGTAATGACTTAAGACAGAAGTCTTTCTGGGAGATGATGATTTCAAAATGTTTTTGTTTTATGGCCACTAGGTGGCCTTTGTTTCAGAACTGCCCAAGACGGTTTCTGGAAAGATCCAAAGAAGTAAATTGAGAAGCCAAGAGTGGGGGAGATGAGAGGCAGCCCTCTAAAGGCCCCATAGACCTCTCAAACTTCTAAGAGGACCTGGTGCGATCACTGGTCAGTCCTTGTTTGGAGCATCATCCCTTTCACCTTACAACTTCAGAGGCCTTGCGTTCCAAATGGGCATCTCCAGAATCATTGTAGGACCCTGGAAGAGAGCAGAATATCACTAACACAGAGTGCACATCCCCTGCCAGTCTAGAATGTGTTCGATGGCTTCACTTCCCCCTCCTCTGTCTGAAGGCATCCTCAGCAGCTGCCCACTGGTCTTACTTCCAGCTGGCTCTCTGAAGAGCAGATCATCAGAGTCAGGGAACCTGTGACCTCATTCACTGTCCATGGGAGTATAACCACTCGGCCCTTTTGATAACACCATTTGGTAATTATATCCAGGGCCATAAAAAATTGGTCATATTCTTTAGCTTGGAAATTCTATCTTTGGCAATCACTACAAAAGAAAGGATTCAGGAGTGCCTGGGTGGCTCGTTAAGCGTCCAACTCTTGATTTCAGTTCAGGTCAGATCTCACTGTTCATGAGATAGAGACCCATGCTGGACTATGCGCTGACAGCTCAGAGCCTGCTTAGGATTCTCTCTCTCTCTCTCTCTCTCTCTCTCTCTCCCCCTCCCTGATCATATTCTGTCTCTCTCAAAATAAACAACTTAAAAAAAAGGAAAGGATTCAAGGGACATTTACTGGAGCATTGTGTTAAAACTCTGAAAAAAATCAATGTCCAACCAATAGGGCAATGATTAAAGTGTAATAGATTAACTCAAAAGCACTCATTGATCTGTTCTACTGTTTGTTGTTGTTGTTGGGTTTTTTTGGATTCCATATTGTTTATTTCTGCTCTAATCTTTATTATTTCTTTTCTTCTGCTGGGTTTTGGGTGTATTTGCTGTTCTGCTTCTGGTTCCTTTAGGTGTGCTGTTAGAGTTTGTATTTGGGATCTTTCTTGTTTCTTGAGATAGGCTTGAATTGCAATGTACTTTCCTCTTAGGATTGCCTTTGCTGCATCCCAAAGAGTTTGGATTGTTGTATTTTTATTTTCATTTGTTTCCATATATTTTTTAATTTCTTCTCTCACTGCCTGGCTGACCCATTAGTTATTGGGTAGAATGTTCTTTACCTCCATCCTTTTGGAGTTTTTCCAGACTTCTTCCTGTGTTTAATTTCAGGTTTTATAGCATTGTGATCTGAAAGTATGCATGGTATGATCTCAATTCTTTTATATTTATTGAGGTCTGTTTCGTGACCCAGTTTTGTGATCTGTCTTAGAGAATATACCATGTGCACTCAAGAAGAAAATAAATTCTACTGCTTTGGGATGTAGGGTTCTAAATATATCTGTCAAGTCCATCTGGTCCAATGTATCATTCAGGGTCATTGCTTCTTTATTTATCATCTATCTAGATGATCTGTCCATTGCTGTAAGTGGAGTATTAAAGTCCCCTGCAATTACCACATTCTTATTAATGAGACAGCTTATGTTTGTGATTAATTGTTTTATATACTTGGGTGCTTCCAAATTTGGTACAAAGACATTTATAATTGTTAGCACCTTCTGATGGATGGACCCTGTGATTTTTATATAATGCCCTTCTTTGTCTCTTCTTACCGCCTTTAACTTAAAGTCTAATTTGTCTGATATCAGTATGACTACTTTCTTTTGTCTTCCAGTAGACCATGACCTAGTCCACAGTCAGATGTTAACCAACTGAGCCACCCAGGTGCCCCAGGAACACCCCCTTTTGATGAATAACATATGGGAGTGGGAGAAAGCCAGGGAGATTAGCCAGGCTAATTGTCATATGTGTATTTTCTGAGAAGCATACTTGCCGGAGTCCAGCTCCAGCAGGTCCAGGGCTTGCTGAACGATGGAGGGTGTCTGCAAAAGGGAGTGAGAGAGCCTCTGCTTCTTTCTGATCACCAGGCAGGCATCTCTGTCCTGACTGGAGAGTCAGCTTTATTTATTGAAACAATGTATGTGGTACAAAACAGGAGTGGCACTTGCCTTAGACAATGATTTCTGATGACAAATTCTTGGCATATAAAAATTTCCCAGAACATAGATTGGTAGATGATTCATGCATAATCTTTATCAATAGTGATTGAAGTAGGTGACTAGATGCTTATCACATGGGGAAGGAAGGGATCTTTAGCATTCAAATACAAGGCAATGTTTTTAGCATAGCAAAGGCAAAGGTTAGTTCTTTTTGATCAGGGGTCAATAGCCTGATTACTAGAGGGGAAGAAAAACAATTTCTTGGGAAATGTAATATTTGCTCCCATAAACACAAAAGAAGAAATTATAATTTCCTTCATGGGGTGCAATCAGCACAAGGAAACAAGTCACTCCTGATATGACTGGGGGGTAGATATAGGTCACCATCAGACAGCATGGCAGGAGGTCCCCCGCCTTACAAAAACCTGCTTTACTTTAGAAATGGCTTCTGGCACATACTCTGGGAAGGAGATTAACATGCAAGAGGCCTATTAGGAAGTGCTTTGAGATTAATACTTGAGGAAAGAAAGAGAAAGGAAGGGAAGGGAAATGAAGGCAAGGGGCAGGATTTGGCACAGGGTGAAGGTGCAGTGTGATGTAGTCTCACCAGGGCCTCAGCCACCCCCATGGGGAGTTCTGCAGCTAGGATGACCTTTGAGAGTTTCTTGAGCTGCAGGCAAAGTGGGGAGGGTGCTTTATAGCCCTCTGTAGATTAAACATGGATGCAGGCTGCACTGGGATGAGAATAGGGACCAGGGAGAGGCAGCTTTCTTTGGCTGCAACACTCCTCTAAGAGGTCCAGCAGTGGGAGTTGGGAGAGTTAAATCATTCTTACAGGGAGGTGTGGGCAGCACATCACAGTCCACCACAGACTGTCAGCCTCAAATACATAGTGAGACAGTCAGTATAGCACAGCCTCTGGAATTGGACAGTTGCATCCAAAATTCATCTCCATTACTTAACAATCTCACTGTGCCTCAGTTCCCTTATCTGTGAAATGGAAATAATGATGTTACCCTTTCACAGGTTGGTAAGAAGAACTAATATTTGGGGGTTTTTGTTGTGTTTTTTTTTTAAAGAAGATCTAATATTTGTAAGACATAAGGTACTTAGAAGACTAGGACATAATAAGCATTAAGTAAGCATTTAAAAGGAACTAGAAATCTAATCATGCTCAATATATTATGAATTTTGAATTGTAAATGAATATTTTGGAGGATCCAGTGGATCCGCAGTCGTATTACTCAATAGATGTGTGTTTTTACAGTCTGTCCTCTAGATGTTGGAGCAGCATTCTTTCTACGTCTTCCCTCCTTCCAGGGACCAAACACGCTCTGTATCTCCTGTGAAGCTACTCTCTCCCCTTTATCTACACCTCAGGGGCCAACTAGTAAATATTTTAGGTACTCATCCCAGCCCCTGTAGTGCTAAAGCAGCCAGAAACCATTGGAAATGAATGGGTGTAGCTGTGTTTCAATAAAATTTTATTTACAAACACAGGAGGAGGACAGGGAATGTAGGAAAGAACACTGGAGGGAAAGAAAGAAAAAAGAAAGGGAGGGAAGGAGGAATGAAATAACTTGATAAAAATACTAAGAGAGACTAATGAAGAAAAATGATGGAAAACTGGAAGAGTAGGAGAAAGGGAGGAGGGAGAGAAGCTTAATAATTACTCCCACAGAGAGACAGATAAACAGACAGTGGCAGAGTCCAGCAGAATTCTGGATCTTAGGAAGGAAATGAAAGGTCAAGGAAATGAAAGGTCAAGACACTCTATGTCACCCCTGGACAGGTCTCTATACAGAGAGGCACGTGCCCATAGTTGGGACATTGGAGGCCTCCCCCAGTCCCCAGACCTCACAGCAATCATCACCAGAGGAAGGGAATCTCAATTTATTTACCCAGATAACTGTCCTAGGCATTTTATATGTCCTGTGGCATCTACAGCCCTCAGAACATAGGTGTGAGAAGAGTGTAGGCACCCCCAAAAAGCATCCTTTCCCCATGGCTCATATTTATGGTAATATCAACTATTCTTAGAATCAATTAATAAAATCCTTTTTAAATCAAGATCATGGGGATTGTCTTTGGAGACACTAAAGAAGGGGAGAGTGGCATTGTTGAATGATGAATCACAGACTCAGCACATCCAGCTTCTGGGGGGCTTTATTTCCATTCCAGTGATGGAGGATGAACCTTCATAGTGGTTTCAAGTGAGTTGGAGAAGAAAGCAAAGGCTTTCAGAGAGTCTACATTCTTCTCATTAAAAATACTTAGTAAACACAGCAACAGCAGTAGTTACAATATCACACACTTATCAGGCTCTTGCTAAGTGTTAGGCACTATACCAAGCAAACACATATATTGATCCCACTTGAATTTCACATTCACCCTTTGATTCAGGTTCTGTTGTTGTTGTTGTTGTTGTAGTTGTTAAAGTTTATTTATTTATTTTGGAAGGAACAGAGCGCAAGGGAGGAAGGGGCAGAGAGAGCGGTAGTGCAGAGCCTGAAGCAGGGCTCGAACCCATGAAGCTGTGAGGTCATGACATGAGCTGAAACCAAGAGTCAGACACTCAACCGACTGAGCTACCCAGGCACCCCTGATTCAGGTACTATTATTTTTCCCATTTCACAGAGTAGAAAACAAAGACCTGGAGAGATTAAGTGATATTCCCCAAAGCCACATAGCTGATAAATGACAGCAGCAGTTCAAGCATGCCTACAATGCTGACGCATCCTATTGTTTCACTTGCCTTCTCTTCCAGCCCTGACAAAGCACTTCTCTTGCAGTCATCTTAAAATACCCACTCCAGTGTGTACGTACTGTGATATCCTGCAATCCACTGAAAGACACCAGGGTTTATGTTTGGCTAGTAGAGAAACAGAGTCTGTTAATCAAATAGCAAAATTTTGTCTTTCATAAGATGGATTTATCCATGTTTAAAGGAGTATCATTAAACTGACAGCTTCCAAAAATTAAAATCTGGCAGATTGTTCACTTTGACATTTTCACTGCTGTCTATCGTTTTTTATCCTATCCCTTTCCTCAGTGCCCAGCCCATGATCTCCTTCCCTTCTCTAGGCTCCAGAATGATTGATGATTCTTTAGGGGAAATGTCTGACCTGCCCACAATAAAGAATCTCACCTCTCGTCCCTCCACTCCACCCCCTGCTCTGTATGGCTTGTAAAAAGTAATCATAATAGTTAGCCAGTCCTTTTCACAAAGATTGGCTACCTGGGATTATAATGAAATCCCCCAAAAAGGGTCTTTTTCGGGATGAGATAAAGCTAGACAACCTAATCCTTCCTGTACTTATATTGTAAAACCCTGTACTATGCCCAAGTAATCCCAAGAAGGAAAAGGAAGTATTGCCATGTCCCAGTGGCCCAGTGTAGGATATATATAATTACCTTGGGCAATATTTAGCTCAAGGGGTTTCCCAGACTATCCAGTTTGTATGTGTTTGTGACATAAGATGTCCCAGGATTGCTGCTGTTATTTGTACTTAAACGGAAAAATATTGCCTGGGGAAGGTGCACCCAATAGTATTTGAACATCAGGTTCAAGTTTTGAAATGACAGAAGGACTGGTGATTATAACACATGACAAAGGGTTTGGACTTCATCTGGAGAATAAAGAAGTCAGTCAATAATGCAAGTCTAAATGTTTACCTTGGTATCCTAGAGGTGAATGTATTAAAGGTAAATTTGAGGATTTATTTTTTAAAATATTTATTAAGTAATATCTATGCCCAGTATGGGCTTTGAACTCAACCACCCTGAAACCAAGAGCTGTACACTCCTTCAGCTGAGCCAGTCAGGCACCCCAAATTTGAGAAATTCTCAGAAGAATTTCTTCTTAGAACTTGGCGACTTTGTGACAAAATAAGGCAAATGGGGTTAAGGTCAAAGAGGCACTTAAGGATGATGTCTAGGTTTTTGATTAGTTATACTGGGGTAGTTGATTGGTAACACTTTCTGAGAGGAACAGGCTTGGACGTGGGGACATTGGATTCAGTGTCATACTGAGTTTGGTATATATTTAGTAACAATGGAATATTTAAGTTTGAATTCGGGGGAAAAGTCATGATTTTATAGGTGGTTTAGGAAATTATCCAGACAGAGAAACAAAGGATGAGATGGGAAGTTCATAAGGAATGAGAGGAGCTATTTGCTAAGAATATCCAAAGAGAAGAAATAGAAAGGGGATCCTGTAGACAATGTTGAGAAAGAAGACTCAGAAAAGACAGGATGTGATAACATAAAGAAAAGGGCAATTGAAGGGTTTCTTGACATCACCCAGAATGGCCATGCATCAGAACTAAAAAGGACCTATTGCATTTGGTAACAAGAACATTAGAAAACACGTTTCCAGAAAACAAACAAAACCCAAACAGTTTCCATGAGTGATTAAGGGGAGAAAAAATCAGCTTTGGGTTGTCAGTGACAGAAAAAATGGAAGCAGCTAATGTAATCTACTTTATCCAATGAACATTTATTAGAAGGGGAAGGAACAGAACATACAGAATCAAGGAAACAACTTTTAGAGGAAGGAGGGACTTGAACAGGTGTGGCAAACATCACTTTTCTCCTGCTGTTATGGGCTAAATTGTGTCCCCCACATTTTGCATGCTGAAGCCCTAACCCCCCGTACCTCAGGATGTGACTGTATTTGGAGATAAGGCATTTAAGGGGTGCCTGGGTGGCTCAGTTAGTTGTGTCTAATTCCTGATTTCAGCTTAGGTCACAATCCCAGGGCCTTGGGATCGAGCCCTGCATTGGGCTCTGTGCTGAGCATGGAGCCTGCTTTAGATTCTCACTCCATCTGCCTTCCTCCCTAGCTCATGCTCTCTCTCTCTCTCTCAAATTAAAAAAACAAAATTCAAGAGGCAATTAAGTTAAAAGGAGGGCATTAGAGAGGGCCCTCATCCAACTTGATTGTCATCTTCAAAAGAAGAGCAGAGAAGGACACACAGAAAGATACCAAAGGTGCATGCATAGGCGGATGGCCATGTGAAGAAGTAACAAAAGGCTGGCCATGGGCAAGCCAAGAGGAAGCCAACCCTACCAGCACCATGATCTTGGACTTCAGGCTCCAGAATTGCGGGGGACCAGCCCACACACCACAGTCAAAAGGTCCCGAGTAGGGGGTTGGTGTCAGTGCAATTTCTATAAGAAAGAAGACAGACAACGACAGACAAGACAGACAACGTGAAAGGTGGAAAAGCCACACTTTACTAAGATACCCAGGGTCTTATATGCCATGGGTGATTAATCATTTCTTTAATGGTTACATAGTTCAAGGTCTTTGAAGTAGAGACATGCTCTGGAAAGGGTCATGCTTAACAGGACAGGTGTAAATAACAGGAATAATCAAGTCATTACAAGAGAGGGATTCCCTAATAATAGTCTGGCTCCAAGCAGAAGATGAGCCTGAAGAATTCTATGAGGAGATTTACATTCCTTAAGGCCCCTCATCAGTTATGCATGGGCAAGATGCTTATCCTTTAATAGACAAATCTTTTGGCAGAGGATTGAGTTTACTCCCAACAGCAGACAAAGAGCCAGAAAGCAAAGTAAGGGGAGGGCTGGCACCACGAACTGACCCAAGTTGATTCAAAGCCTAAAAGTATATGCCTCTTTACAAAGAAACAAGAAAATCATAGACAGGATGAATAGAAGCCTCATGTGCGGCCCAGGAGGCCAAATGTTGTTTCACAGTGTCTCGACTTGTTCCACAACTTCCCAAATAGTTCTCCTGTGCCCCGGAGGCCTAGCCATCAACGGTCGCTATGCAGGAGGTTTTTTGGCCTTACTAGGCCCCAATACAGAATTGTGAGAAAATATATATCTGTTGTTAAAACCATCCAGTGTGTAGTGTTTTGTTTGGCAGCCCTAGAGGAACAATACACCCACTCAGTGGCGGCCTACACAATCACCTCTACACCACCTTGTTCCTTGCTAAAGGAACCCTGATTTTGTCCAGAACCAGAGTGAGCTCATTCTTTCCATTTCTCTTCCATTAAGTCAACTCGAGGGTCTCAGTTTTCCAGACACATGAAAAGATATGTTCAACATTGCTCATCGTCAGGGAAATACACATCAAATCCAAAATGAGATAGCACCTCACACTGGTCATAATGGCTAAAATTAACAACTCAGGAAACACAGGTGCTGGTGAGTATGTTGAGAAAAGTAAACCCTGTTGCACTCTTGGTGGGAATGCAAACTGTTACAGCCACTGTGGAAAACTGTGGAGATTCCTCAAAAAACTAAAAATTGAAATACCCTATGACCCAGCAATTCTGCTACGTAGAATTTATCCAAAGGATACAAAAGTGCTGATTTGAAGGGGCACATGCATCCCAGTGTTTATAGCAGCACTCTAAGCAATAGCCAAATTATGGAAAGAGCTTAAATGTCCATCAACTGATAAATATGTAAAGAAGATGTGGCGTACATATACAGTGGAATACTACTTGGTGATGAAAATGAAGGAAATCTTGCCATTTGCAATAATGTCAATGGAAATGGAGGTTAGTATGCTAAGTAAAACAAGTCAGTCAGAAATACATCATATGATTTCACTCATGTGGAATTTGAGAAACTTAACAGATGATCATAGGGGAAGGGAAGGAAAAATAAGCTAAAAACAGAGAGGGAGGCAAACCACAGAGACTCAAATAGAGGGAGCAAACAGTGAGGGTTGGAGTGGGGCAGTGGGTGATGGGCACTAAGGAGGGCATTTGTTGGGATGAGCACTGGGTGTTATATGTAAGTGATGAATCACTGGGTTCTACTCCTAAAGACAAGACTACACTGTATGTTAACTACCTTGAGAATAAAAAAGTAAATAAAAATAAATAAAGACATAGGAAGCTTAAAAAGGTAATGAATTTTAAACAGAAAATCTCAATGTGTTACTTCTCTGTCTTCTACTCCTTTGTGGTAGAGTAGATTTATTATTTAGTGAATATTCACTCTCTACTCACCCTTTACCCCCACACACCCTATTCAGGAAGGAACATGGTTCTCTGCTTGATGAGGTTGAGCTTGGTCCTATGGCTTGCTTCGGCCAATAACATTAACAGAAATGATGCAAATAGAAGTTTTAAATATATACAGGGTTTGGTTTGATTTTGGGGTGCTTCTGCTATCCACTATAAAAAGACCCACAGGTCTCAGACTAGAGAGAGCAATAAATTTGTGTTAAATAAATGTGTGCCACTGTTTTATCATGTAATATTATAGCAATAACTAATTGATCATAATTTCCCTTTAAAAGTTTCTTAATGTTTTATTTTATTTTTTGAGAGACAGAAGGAGACAGAGCACAAGCAGAGGAGGGGCAGAGAGAGAGGGAGACACAGAATTCAAAACAGGTTCCAGGCTCTGAACTGTCAGCACAGAGCCCAATGCGGGTCTCAAACCCATGAACATGAGATCATGACCTGAACTGAAGTCAGGTACTTAGCCCACTGAGCAACCCAGGTGTCCCATCATTTTTCTTTTAACAAAAAAGAGAACAAGACTGGTCTCAAATATTTGGCAGGGAACTATGCTGAAATTGAGGCTTAATAACAGCAATACTTTTTGCTTTCATGGTATTCATTTTTAGTTTCCTGCCTGTGATGACTAAAATAATTCCCTAAATATAGTAGTGGTACAGAGTTTCATTTGGATTACTATGGGGTTTTTTGTTTCTTTATTTAATTTTTAAAGGGAATTGATGTAAAGAAGAATATTGAATAAATAAGAATGGAGGTAACAGTGCCTGGTTATAGTAAACAAGAAGGAAGGAAGAAAGGAGGGAAGTAAGTAAAGAAACAGAGAAGTAAAGAAAGAGAGAAGAAAGGAAGACAAGGTATGGCCAACTAAGTCTGAGAAACAGTAAGAATGGGGCATGATTACAGGGAAGAAGACAGGGATGAGACCAAAATGAAAACTTGAAAGAAAAGGCAAGTAGTGTCACCTACCTAAAAGTAGCTAGCCAAGATTGGTTGGGAAAGGAGCCAAATAGTATTTATCTATTTTTCTATTTAAAAATATTTTTTTAAGTTTTTAAATTAAAATTCTAATTAGTTAACATACATTGTAATATTAGTGTCAGGTGTACAACGTAGTGATTCATCATTTACATACATCAGGTTCTCCTCACAACAAAGGCCCTCCTTAAACCCCATTATCTATTTCATCCATCCCCCATTCCCAACAAGAAAGGGACTCTTAACTATCGAGAACTAATTGATGGTTACCAGAAAGGAGCCAACCTTTAAAGTTGAGATCACCAGTGTGAGTTTAGTTTCATTACTGCAGGAGACGACTCATTGGGAACCACGTGTACTCCAGTATTACACACAGGTGTAGTGGAGATCCCTGGAGACGAGGCCCTTGGAGGGACCTAGAGGGGCTCATGCAAACTACTAGGAGAGGTGCAGTGTGAAGGGCAGAGTGGGTGCCAAGAAAATAAATGCTATCTCAGCAATCAAAGGTGCAGTCAGCCTGGGCACAGGAAACCAGCTCTGAGAACTCAGATCAGAAGTAACCTCTTCCTTAATTTTAGTTACCTTCGATTAAACCTGCAGGCAGCCAACAGAGCCAGTCAGCCACAGAAGGAGGGATAGAGGGGAGGACTGAGCAGAAGGTGGTGTTTGCTCAGAAAAGCAGGGGTATTTACAAAAACTAAGATCCAGCTTTTTGATGCAGTCATGATTATTATCAGAGAGGCTGATAGCATTGCTGCCATATTTTGATGTTACACTCTCCACACAGGGTTTCCAGAACGACTCAATCAGGGGGAGAGAATATAGAGAATTCCCTAGACCAGAGGTGATTACTGTGTGCCTAGTGTTCATTGTCAAAGACTTGGAATTCGGTGGCCTCATTTGGACTGTAAGAGAGTCTTCAAAATGAAAAGAGAAGTGTGCGTGGAATCTTCCGAGAATTCCACTCTCTCTACCATAGACCTGTCATTACAGATGAGCAAACCAGTGCACAAGGGCATAGGAAAGCTGCTCAATGTCACAGAGCTGGTAACTAGTAAAAGCAGGACCCAAACCCAGGCTGCCTGGCCCAAGTTGGTCTCCTTGACCACAGCACCAGTGTTACATTTCCATACAGGAGGTCCACTGAGATCCAGAGTGTGTATTGTGGGCTTTTTGTGTTGTCCCCACCATCTTCCCAAAGGGACTGCACCTTCTACTTGAATATCAAGGTCTTTTATGCTTTGATAGTTTGGGTGTTTAATCATTAATCTGTGCCCAGGCAACTACCACAGCCTTCTCATTCACTCTTCTCCCTCAAACAGCCTGTCTTGAGCTGAAAATTCATCATGAGTGAATCACCCAAGAGGACAACACACTTTTCAAAAGCAAAGCTTGCCCCTCAGCCCTGGCAGGGATATTCTAGGCGTCTCTAGGAATTTTTTATGTGACATCAGGCAGAGGTACTTTTGTCCTTGGTACATTGGAGGATGGGAGGGAAAAGGGTCTGACAGTGTTTGGTCAGTACAAGCCACTTGTTGCAGCAATCTGGACTATTCAATGCAGCATCAATATCGACCAGCATCTACATGCCTGAGCCAAGAGCTGTATAAATGTTACCAGGTGCAGTCCTTTCAAAAGACAAATCTGATGAACAACCCCACTCCTCTGTTTTTCAGATGAGAGCATCAAGGCTTAGAAGAAGCAAAAGACTTCTCCACCATCCATTTTGTAAGTGTTTGAGCCAGCATTTCAGTTCAAAGCCTTGGGATTCCAAAGACCTGCATTTTGTTAATACACCAAGCTATTTCTCTCCACATCCCAAATTAATAAAAGCAGCCACCATTGATTATGCCTAACACTGTGCTACATGCTCATCATAAATTCCTCCATCTAATCCTAACAGGCAACAAAGACAAGACAACCATAAGACACATGTGTCATTATTACCATTCCCATTTTGCACATAAGGAAACAACGGTAGATAGAGGAGGTCAGAGAAAGTCAAAGAGAAGGTAGATGGCAGATTGGAGATTTAAACTCAGACCTTTCCACTTCCAGAGCACAGGCTTTTCTCTTAGGCTACACTGCCACTTGGCTCTCACTTAAATGTGAGCATTGGAGGTACAGGACTGGGAAAGAGAGCAGGTTAGCCACAGAGAGCTGAGCTAGTGAGAATTTTTTCATTTGACTTTATTTATTTATTCCCACCACAGGTCATCATCCCACAAGAACTGGGACGACTTTTTATAGTTTGTTTATCCAGCTGATTATCTCTCCATGGAGGGCTGTGATGTTTTCTGCTCTTTTCTTTCTGAATATCTCCTCCCACTTGTAAACTATCCATTCTTGCCAAGTTCTCCGCCCCAGAGGTGGACAGTTCTTTTGTGTATATAGTTCTGTGAACTCTTCTGATCAGAGATAACTGAGTGTGTCAAGTTTCCATTTCTCTCCCAGTCCAAGACCAAGCCCAGCTCTTGCCTAGACGTTACCAGGTAAGACAGGAGAATTACACCTTCTTTGTGAGGGGTGTGTGTGTGTGTGTGTGTGTGTGTGTGTGTGTAGCCAATTTGAAGTTCTGGCTGTGTCACTTAAAGGTTGGATGACTTTGGGCAAGGCTCTTAACTTTTCTGACACTACATTTCCTTAATTGCAGAAGGAGAATGGGGATATGGAATGAAAAGGTTAAATGGGAATATACACATGATACGCCAAGTGCAGTGGCTGGCATAGAGGGTGATCCGTTTCATGTTAGGCAGCTCTGAAAGTGATGGGCTGTGGAGGAGGGTTCCCAGAAAGTGAACCCTTGAAAGGAAACTCCACTATGCAGAAGTTAGTTCATATTATATAAAGTGGATGCCTTTCATAAAAAAATATTTTTAATATCTATCGGGGGAGTTGGCTTCAGAATTTGCTGGGAGTTAGAGAGCACTAACAATTACATACAATGCTGGCAACATAATTCATCCAGATTACCTCACTAATCCTTGCAGGATGCCTGATGGTAGATATTACCAGTTTGCTCTTATAAATTTATTTTTATTATTTTTATAATGTTTATTTTTGAGAGAGTATAAGTGGGGGAGGGACAGAGAGTGAGGGAGACCAAGGATCTGAAGCGGGCTCTGCGCTGACAGCAAAGCCCGTTGTGGGGCTCAAACTCATAAACATGAGATTGTGACCTGAGCTAAGTCCAGCCCTCAACTGACTGAGGCTCCCAGGTGCCCCACTTGTGTGCTCTTAATTCCAGAGACCTAAAACCAGTAGCCAAGGGCACTCAGCTGGTAGGCAGTGGGAGTAAACTTGGCTCTGTAACTCCAGGATTCCCTATGCCACACTATGTGTGTTGCCTAATCAAATAAATAGTTTTTTCAGTCCACAACCTTGTGAAATCAGCTCTGTTGCTGAACTCTTCAAGGCACTGTGTACCTGGGCAAATAATGGTGAGCTTAGCCACCTCTCAAAGCCACACTCAATAGTGACCTCAGAATATATTTTAAATAAAAAACTTCAAAACGTGTTTCTTAATTTTTAATTTTTTAAATGTTTATTTTGTGAGACAGAGACAGAGCATGTGTAGGGGATGGGCAGAGTGCGAGAGAAACACAGGATCTGAAGCAGGCTCCAGGCTCTGAGCTGTCAGCACAGAGCACGATGCGGGAGTTCAAACCCACAAACTCTGAGATCATGACCTGAGCCGAAATTGGGCACTTAACCGACGGAGCCACCAAGGTGCCCCTAAAACGTGTTTCTTGAATTTCTTTCTGTTCGTTCTCTTTAGACTCTAATTCCAAAGATTAAGCAAGAGAGTTTCCCCAGAGAGAGTGACAACTAATAATAGCTCCTGTTTCTGGAGCACTCATGTGCCCTGAGTCCTGCCCAGATGCTTTCGGTGGGGGGTCATTTATTTATCACTACACCTGTAAGAAAGAGGTGCTGCCAGTATGTCCATATTTTAGACAGAGGGTAGGAAAACTGCCCAGTTACCTAGGTGGTGAGTGAAGGGGCTGGAATGTGAAGCTACGATGTTTGACTCCTGAGGGCACAGTCTCGGCTACCACAGTCCTCAGCTGGGCACTGTGTTTGGTCTTGTCATGTGAAGAGTAAATTAGAATTGCAGAGACATTTATAAGATGATGCCAATGTCGTTTCTTTTCTATTTGATTACAAGAGGTGTATTCCTTTGCTAGGAGATCCCATAAGAAAGTGCCACAGACTGGGGGGCTCCAACAACAAAAATGTGTTTTCTCATAGTTCTGGAGGCGAGAAGCGGGAGAGATGAAGCTGTCTGCAGTGTGGGTTTCTTCTGAGGCCTCGCTTCTTGGCCTTTGGGTACCGTTTTCCTGCTTGCACACCATTCCCCCCCATGCAGGTCTGTGTCCTGATCTCCTCTTCTTGCAAGGACACCAGTCATAGTGGATTTGGGTCCATCTAATGGCCTCATTTTAATGTAATCACCTCTGTAAAGATTCTGACTCCAAATATAATCACAATCTGAGGTACTGGAGGGTAGGACTTCAACATATGAATTTTGAGGGGATGCAGTTTAGCCCCCAAGAAAGGCTTAATTCATTTCCTCATCATTTCACTTCCTTTGTTTTTGTCTTTAGCCCCTTATTCAGGGTTGTTTGCACTGACTTGAGTATTTTAAAGAAGGTCCTGAGGCCATTTATATAGCCGTGCATAAACACCACAAATGCGTCTGGTATTCCTGCTCTGAATCAGTCATGTTTGTGGAGGCAGGTATGAGTTGGACAAAAGACCAGAGAAGGCAGGCTTCTAGAACCAGCTCTGCCACTATACTTGCCTTGCACCCTTCGAGAAATCCCTGTCCCTTTGCAGATGTTGGCCTAAATCAACTCTTTTAAGCTCAAAATGCACAGGCTTGACAGGTATAGTAACTGGAGAAGCAAGCAGGTGTGATCAGATAAGGTGGGGCAGAAATTGTGTCAAATTGGAGAACATTCCATTAAACAAAGCAAACAATTCTCACCGTCAGTCAGTTAGTGCCAGTTTGAAATAAAGACCCAGTATTGCCAGACCTCTACAATTTCAAGAGAAACCTTCAAGACTTTTAAATGAAACGTCCCAAGGTTTAACTGTTGAGCATTTAAACTTTCCCTCCAGGAACACTTTGTCACTTAAACATCCAGCTGTTGGTTTCCGCTCAGGTCATGATCTCACAGCAGTGAATTCAAGCCTCACATTGGGGTTGGGCTCTGTGCTGATAGTGAGGAGACTGCTTGGAATTCTTTCTCTGCTCCTCTTCCACACAGACTCACTCATTATCTCCCCCCACTCTCTCTCAAATAAATAAACAAATAAAGTAGAAAAAAAATTTATACCCTACAAAACAGAGAGCCAACAGGAGTATGTCTAAGAGCCAGGTCTGGGCCAGCTGGTCCCTCAGAGTCTTTCTAGCCCAAAAGTGCTCTGATAAAAGATGGTGCGGTTGATTGACAAGAGCTAAAAACAAACGGAACATACTTTATTTAGTTCATGTGGCCAAGGATCCATGCAGGCAAGCAAACGCAAGGGGATGAACTTTTCAGTGTCCTCTTTTCTGCAGACATTCACTCAGTCACGTATTTAGTAGTGCCTCCCCTACTCGGGTTCTGGGGATAATTTAAAATTGGGGCTAGATTATTATTGGTCTAAAGTGCCTGAAAGTAAATTGAGCTAGGTTTTATGGATCTGTTCATTTTTTTTATATTTTTTTATGTTTTATTTATTTTTGAGAGAGAGAGAATAGCATGAGCAAGGGGTGGACAGAGGGAGAGAGAGACACACACACACACACAGGGTCTGAAGACAGGCTCCAGGCTCTGAGCCAGCTGTCAGCATAGAGCCCAACGTGGGGCTCGAACCCACAAACCGTGAGATCATGACCTGAGCCGAAGTCAGGCGCTTAACCAACTAAGCCACCCAGGTGTCCCTGATTGATCTATTCTGTGGTCTGTCATCATGCAAGTATTATCCGACTGCTTAAACTAAGGAGGAAGAGACTTTACTGTTTGCAGACATAAAGTGGTTGGATTTCAAAGCTGTTGGTGAAATGGTTTCCTTAGGTCAGCATTCTGATGGAAAGATAGTTCTAGCTTCAGCCAATTTTCACAGTCATCAATAATTATAAATGAACTTTCTGCTCCCACGTAAGGGGTCTTTGTTGGGATCTGGAGTGGCAAAAACTTTCACTTCATGGGTCAACTCTGATGGGTTGGTGATAGCTGCCTGGAATCCTGGGAAAGATCCCTGCCCCCACCTGGGCAGATCTCAGCCCACTAGCACAGGTGTTGTGATATTACCCTCGTCAGTCCTCAGTATGGTGCTGTATATTTGTCAATATCCTTATACTCTCAGGTGACAGAAACCCAATCTCATGCAGGAAAAATTGTTGGACCATAGAATCCAGGAGAAGGTATTAGCAAGAAGAGGGTAGAGGTGAAGATGGGTCTTGTGTTGTTCATATTCTAGTGAGTTGAAAAAACTATTACTCTAACAAAGCTATTGCCTTCATTTTGTGGAGGAGATTACTATTCCATGACCAATCTAGTAGCCATCTCTTCCCACGGCAGGTGGTGACCTGATTTCTGTGCCTGCTCTCTGACGCCTGCCCCACCATGCAGAGGCTGATGAGGCTCCACGTCTTCTGGGGCATCCGCCAATCCCAATCCTACCATGGCTTTCACCCTGCCCCTTGGTATCTTTACTGTCGGTCTTTGTCAGGAGCTGGAGGTCTGAGATGGAATGACCACAATAGACCAGCGGAATTTAACTTTGCAAGTAATGTCCTAGACTATTGGACTCAAATGGAGCAGGTAAGGAGGCACTCATAATGGGAGGTGAGAACAGGATCGGCCTCACTGACTTTATTGTGATCCTAGTAGACTGAGGGCCACAGAACCAGTAATGGCTTCTGCCTCCACTGGGCAGTATTGTGGGAAAAGCTAACATCTGGGGGTACAATTCTCAGCCTAGTCACTTTCTCATTCCTCTGAGCCTCAGTGGTTTTATCCATGAAATGGTGATAACCTCATTTCAGAGACAAGATAGCAGGTGAAAATATCTGGTACACAGTCACATAATTGTGAACAAAGTTTCTAATTACAAGGTCTGCAAGTTGAATTCTTAGTCGGAAATCTTACGTTCAAATAATGAGACTATGAGCCTAACTGGAATTTGTCTCATTACACTTGGGCTTAACTTCAGGCTACACTCAGAGGAAGGGACAGATCACCTGATTGTACACATGAGCGTCTGACTCGTGTAGCTAAGTCATGCCATCTGTCATTCTGTGAGCATGGCATGTGCAGCTGGATTCCTCCCTCTCAACAACCTACATGAGTGTAGCTCTAGGGTATGTCCAGAGAAAATAGTCCCTATGACCTCTAGAGGTTACATGTGTCTGCAGAAAAACCCAAGTGCTCAGTGAATCTCTCTCCAAGAGAGAGACCAAGAGAGTGCAGCAGGGACATCAGGATGTGAGGTAGTTCATGGCACCCTAGCTTCTAAGTCCCAGCTGGTGATGTCCACAGAGAAAGCTCACCCAACACTGTCTCTGGATAGAATTTACCTGAGATGGGGCCAGAGCGTTAATATAATTTTTAAATTTCCCACGAATCTGCATTTATATGTTAGTATTCAACTAACATGGGGGCTTCCTCCCCATGCCCTTCTTTATCCTGTCACTGAATTTCCATAATAATGCCAAGGGAGGACATTTTTTATTATGCCCTTTGCATTTAATACTATGATTAGATGAGCATTTTCACCATCCCCACATTCTCGATGAGGAACTAAGGAACTCAGGGTTGAAATAACCCACGTAAGCAGCACATACCTAATAAGGGAAAGGACAGGAATTGGGTCCAGGCTATCTGAATCTGCAATCTACTATTTAATCTCGCCTCACGATTTGATGATACCAAACATCTTTTCCTTCAGACTCTAAACTGACTTTCTTCACTGTCCTGACCAGTAATCTAATTAATAATGTTTGAACCATGACATGAGCTGGAGAGGGAGGAGGTGGAGAGCAAGAAGTGATGCCATCACTTTCCTCCTGATTTATAGTCCTTATAGGTAGTTAACGCATCAAGCCATGGAGACGACCTCCAACTAAGTATGACCCCAGGGATGCCTCATCTTGTTTGTTGGATTTTATATCATCATTGTGGATCCTTGCCCATTTGTCCATGTCTCCATATACTCCCCACCCCCAACATCCTCATCCCAATAATAATTATTCTCCCAACACTTCTCATCTGTCTGTTTCCACTTTGCTAATTGCCTGGATCATGATCAGTGTCTCTCTGGTGATGCATGGGGCCTGTCACCAAGCTGTCCCCCAATAAACAGTGGTAGAATACAATTTGAAACCTGCCTTAGGAGCCCCATGGGTTCTGACATTGTCGCTATGAAAGACCCTCCAGAGGGTCCACTGTAGTCCACTCTGGCTTCTGGGACCTCCCCTTACAACATAACAGGCATCATCCAAGAACTTATCCCTGGCCGAAACATCAATACAACCTAAACCATAATAGAGTGATAGAATTTATTTTAACTCACATTTCAATGTATTTTATATATAAAATATAAGTTAGAAAGCCAATATTTTTATTTGAAATCTTCTGAATGTGTGTGTGTGTATGGGGATGTGTGTGTTGGCAAAGAATGGGTTATAAAACAATCTTTTTAAAATTTTTATGTTTATTTTGCGAGAGCATGAGCAGCAGAATGCCAGAGAGAGGGGGGCCCAAGGATCCCAAGCAGGCTCTGTACTAAAAGCAGCAAGCCGAACTCACGAGCCATGAGATCATGACCTGATCCCAAGTCAGGTGCTCAGCTGAAAGCCACCCAGGTGTCCCAATGATGATAATATTTCATGGAGTACCTAACATGTGTCCAGGGATGAATATTTATACTTGACCTCTTTAAATAACTAATTTAAACTTTAAGTACTACACTCTAGGTAGTATGGTCACCATTTCAAATATGAGAAATGTACCCATTTCATGATGATAAAACTGAGGCACAGAGGACAACATACTAAGACAGACCTATGGGGGAATGAATTTTAAGGCTTTAATAGGTGCCATGGAGCAATTCATGGTTTTCTGTGACTTGAGAGGAGGTGGCTAGAGTAGACCAGAAGAAATTGGCTGGATCATACTGTATCCATTTCTCTTGGTTCTATAAATGCTTTTTTACAATAGATCTCTCATTCTTGAGCTCTATTTTCATGTAACTATGGTAGTGGATTGGCCAAATAAGTCCCCTTTTCCTTTAACATAGGAAATAACACGTGGTGTTTGATCTTGACCAGGAGGGAAAGAGGGGTCCAAACCCAGCCTTGTGGTGGGTGGATAACCAAGGTGATGAAGTGAAGTGGAGTTTTGGAGAGATCACAGACTTATCCCGCTGTGTAGCCAATGTCCTCACCCAGACCTGTGGCCTGCAGCAAGGAGACCGTCTAGCCTTGATCCTGCCTCGAGTACCTGAGTGGTGGCTGGTGGCCATTGGCTGCATCCGAGCAGGTCAGTGACTCAAAAGAGACCGCAACAGACTTAAGGTCTGGCCTCAAGCCAATGGCTCCTGAAAATTAATATTTCCCTACCTTTTGTTCTTATTCTTCATAGCATTTTTCTTTCTCAGTCTCCTTCAAATATTCTTTACTCCTTCTCACTCTTACCCTCATACTTACCTTAAACACAATGTCATACCTCTCTAAATACACACACACACACACACACACACACACAACACACATACACCTTCTCACTTTCTCTTGCACAGTCTCATTTTTGGTTTTTAAGAATCTAGCAATTGTTAACATTTTTCCCCCCTCCCTCACTGAGTCATTTAAGTGTCAGTTGCAGACATTGTGACATCCATAAACACCAGATAAACACCCATAAACCCTGGAGCATGCATCTGGTATGATCCATGATATTCTCCTCACATCACCAGAACAGAGTTATCCTACAAGAAGTCTAACTTTGATATGATATTCATTCGTAGCCAGAATTCTTTTATTGTCCCATCAGTGTCTTTTGTAGCCTTTTTTTGTTTGTTTGTTTAAACCCCAACTCCAATTGAGGATCATGCATTGCCTTACGTTGTCAGGTTTACTCAGTCTTCGTTAATCTTGAGTTTTCTGCATGACAACATCTTGGAAATGTGTAAGCCAGTTGTGTGCAGAAGGTTCCACAAAATTTGTATTTCTGACTCATTCCTCAGGATTATATTCAAGTAACCATTTTCAGTAGGAGCTGTAAAAGGACACCATGCCTATCTCAGTGCTTTACATCAGGAGGTACATGAAGTCGGTCTGTCCTGTCATTGGTGATAATATTTACAGATACTTTGCCTTACAAGTCACTGTTTCTCTTTGTATTTAGTAAGCTGTGCTGCAATACTTATGAGACTGTGTGAATATCCTGTTCCCCAGCTGCCTTTTCCCTATGACTTGAGAATCCATTGATAATTCTTGATTGAAATGAATATTATGGTGGTTTTATATGCGAATTTTCTCATTATGGTATTCCCTCTACACGTATTAGTTAACATTCTTCTGTGGAGATTTCCCTTCCCCTTTTAATTGACTCTCTATTTATCTGTATTATTTAGTATTGTTGTGGGGTTCCTGAATTCTCTTTTGAATTTCTTTATAATGCATATATTTCTGCAGAAATAAAATGTTATATTAATCCATCAGGGTCATTTGGAATCAAGAATTAACAGCAACAGCAGAGAGAGTATAGAGAAACCATGTCATCTGGAGAGCTAAGAGATGGCACCTGGGAAATCCAAGATATAAACTGAGCCCTCTGAGGTAGACAGCATGGAAGAAGAATAGAAGCAAGGAGAGGAGTTCCACGAATGGGCATAGCACATGCAAAGACTTAGAGTCAGGAGAAGCCTGTGTGAAGAATAGCCATCTTGAAATGGGGAATAGATTTGTAAGAGAAAAAGGTGGAGGGTGGACAGTGCCTTCGGTGTTGGGTGGAGAGTATGGTACTTTCCTGGAGAGAGGGCCCAGGTGCTGGTGAAGAGTAGAAAAGCGGAAGGGGGAAAGTCAGTGTTCTGTGGAACCTGAACACATAGCAATATGGAAGATGGGTAGTAGCAAGATTCAGGACGAGGCATCTGGTGGGGAGATTAGACCCTAATAGGAGCACACAAAGACTTGAACTAACTGTTGGGGATGGAAGATTGAAGGGAATGTAGGAAAGTTAAAAGGATAATGTAGTTACATTTGGATGAGGAATGAAGAAAAGAGAGGAGATTTATGATGACACAAAGGACTGAAAGAGGAGGACGTGAGAGGAGAAAAATGGAGGCAGGGATGCAACTAATCCTGATGTCAAAGACACTGTCCTACTTGCGTCCATAGTCCCAGATCTCGTGTAAGTAGGATTCACCTGTCTCCTGGCTTGATCCATCTAGCATAGAAGAGGTTAGGCCAGGCGTTTCCATTTCGCTGTGCATAGGAATCCCTTGGGGAGCCTCTTAAAGTACAAATTCTGATTCAGTGGGATTGGGATGGGACATGAGATTTGAGTGTCCTGGGTGGTGTTGATGGTACTGGTCCAGAGACCATACTTTGTACAGTGAGAAGCTAGCATATTGCTATGCATACAAGCCAGGCCTGAAACCTTAAAGTGCCTTTTTTATCCTCAGGTATAGTCTTCATGCCAGGAACCACCCAGATGAAGGCCAAGGACATTCTCTACCGATTACAAGTGTCTAAAGCCAAGGGCATTGTGACCACAGATACCCTTGCCCCAGAGGTGGATTCTGTAGTTTCTGAGTGTCCTGCTCTGAAAACAAAGCTCCTGGTGTCTCACCATAGCCGTCAAGGGTGGCTGGACTTCCGATCACTGATTAAGTGAGTTTCTGATCTGATGAATGTGTTTTCTCAGGAAGGGCAGGAGAAGACCCTTCACTCCCAAGTGCCTGATAGACAAACATCCAGTGGGAGAAAGGTCATGTGGACTGATGCCAGAAGCCTCTCTTCCCAGCTATGCCACTGATTTGTTGTGTGATCCTGGGCTGGTTCCTCCTCCTTTCTTGGATGCAATTGCTTTATTTGTAAAACAAGAGTAGTGAGCTTCTATGCCTCTGTCACTAAAGTATAATATAATCACTTTAGTGCAAAGGAGATGAGTCAGAGGGTTGTTGTGTTGAATCTGCCTTGTAGGTAGGGAATCTGAAATATTATTTTTACATGAGAAACAAATATATGAAGAGGTTGAATGAAAGATTCAGATGAGTTTTTAAGGGAAAACTTGAGACTGCAAGAAAAATTGAAGCTGTGGCTGGTTGTCAGCTGGGGGAGCAAACACTGTCCATCTCTTAGGTGCTGCGTAGCTTTCAGGACACCTTGCTGGGAAGGTTAGGGAAATGTTGAAAGTAAGAAACACCCTTCCACCTCAACAACTCTGACTGTAAACTTTCAGGCATTTTTTCTATCACCTGCAAAACATGCAATGTTTGTTTTCTTAAAGTAACCCCTCAGTTTTTAAAGTTCTTTACTTCAGCCTTAAAAGGCAAATATTACACTGAAGTCACATCTTATGCCAGATTTTAGAGTCAGAGAAATAAAAGAAAATGGCTTAAATAAAGAATATTCTTGGGATGCCTGGTGGCACAGCCAGTTGAGCATCTAATTCTTGATTCATCTTAGACCCCACCATTGTGGGACCAAGCCTCATGCCGCGCTCTGTGCTGAGCATGGAGCCTTTTGAAGATTCTCTGGCTCTCTGTCTCTGTCTGTCTGTCTGTCCATCTCTCTCGCTATCTCTCTCTGTCTCTTTAAAATAATAATAAAAACAATATTTTTGAGACTCACTTAAATTGCCAAAAGTTAATATGGAACCATTTCTCAGCTAGAGTTGGTGTTACCTTCAGCCTTGGCATCATTTGCAGTTTCTCTGATTGACACCATAGGGAATTGGAATTTTAAGCATAGACCCAAGGGACAAACTATTAGTCTGGAAGCCCCCAAGAATCAAGGCACACTGGGGGGACTCCAGACTATATACCTACCATCTCAAGTTTACACCAGGACAAATATGCATTTATGTTTCTTTTACTCCTCCTAATTTTTTCTTCCATGCCCCTCATGGCCAGGGTTATGGGTTTAAATTCCTATAAATCTAGTTCATGTCAAAAAAGAAGCTTAGCAATGTGGTTAAGAACACAGTCTGTAGACTAGACTGAATTTGAATCCTGGCTCTACCACTTCCTGGCTACATGTCTTCAGGCAAGTTACGTAACCTTTCTGAGCATCAGTTTCCTCAATGCAGAATGGGCACAATAGTCCTCCTCTTTTAGGGTTGCTTTGAAGAATGAATGAGTTCTTCTTTGTAAATCACTTAGACCACTGCCTGAAAGATAGTAAGTTCTACTTCAGTGTTTGTTACACTAAAAATATTCCACTGTATATTCCCCGTGCTTTAAAAGAAGAATTATCAGTCTCCTTACCCAAGTCACTCACAAATTCTGTTTGATTTCTAATACAAGGAGAACTGGTTTTTCCTCCAGTGCTGTAAACCTCCATTTTTCTGACGCTAAGCCCCTCACATTGGATCCCTGGGGATCCAAAAGCAGGAAATGTGACTTCTGCCCTTTTCTACTGAATCCTTTTGCAGATCAGCATCCACAGATCACACCTGTGTTAAGTCAAAGACGCTGGACCCAATGGCCATTTTCTTCACCAGTGGGACAACAGGCCTTCCCAAGATGGTGAAACACTGTCATGGACTTGCCTGGCGATCCTCTTTGCCTTCATGGTAGGAAAGAAGGCATTGACTT
The DNA here is from genome assembly GCF_006229205.1 of Suricata suricatta. Classification (NCBI taxonomy): domain Eukaryota; kingdom Metazoa; phylum Chordata; class Mammalia; order Carnivora; family Herpestidae; genus Suricata; species Suricata suricatta. The sequence continues at coordinate 15,042,820 of NC_043707.1, forward strand.
AGAGGCTGGGCCACAGATCTGGGGTGGTGTGTGCATATGGGTGTACATGTGTGTGTGCATGTGTGTGAGCACACGTCTGGGATGGGAAAAGAGCTCTAAGTAGAATTGACTCCACCCTGTTTCTTCCTTCTGGGCTCTTTGGTTCAGAGTCCTGAGAGTCTTGGGAGGGAGACTCGGGGAATCCTAATGGTTTGGTGCCAGAGGCCTCTGAAGACAAAGGAGGCACATTTAAGTCCTGCCTGAGCACCTTTACCAGAGATGTGTAGGAAGTGTGGGTGGAGACAGCAGGCATTCAGCAAGCCACAAAAATGACAAGCCATTGTGGCCCTGTCAGTTGAGTCAGGGTTTGGTGGCAAAAGACAGAATGTTTTAACGATGTCACCTGAGTGACTGGTCATTTCCATTTCCCAATTACAGACAAATGAAACTTGGAGTTCCCCAGTCATGAGCTCTTAGGAAAAAGCATACTGAACCAAGTCACAACATGCCATTGCCCCTAACCTAGAACAAACAATCACTGAGGCTGAAGCTGTAGCCTTGGGTTAATCATTTAATCCATTTTAAACTGAGCCTCTTCTTTCTGTCCCTACTTCAGACAGCAATATTCAGATCAGAACAACTTCTGTGTATTTCCTAACTTATTGAGATCAGAGGGCAGACAAGGCTTTTTGTGGACAGTGTAGCATTATGTGCAGATGCAGCATTATGCAATGATAGCAGTTGAGTAGCAAAACCCTGAAGGAATGGGGGTGGGCAAGGGCTTTCTGTGCAGTCTGAATAGCAAGAGCAGAGGCACAAAGGTATTACAAGTGGCTTTATAGAGCTACAGAGACTTGAGGATACCTGGTGGTCAGGGGTGGGGTGAGGGACCTACGGGAGGAGTTGGGAACCAGTGAGCAGGGCCCAGGATCTTGTGGGCCTTGGTATAGAGTTTAGAGTTTTTAAGGCAAATGATGGGTAGGTCCTGGAGCAATGGGATGTATTTTAGCAAGGGAAAGGCCTGATCAGATTTGTGGTTTGAAAAGATCACCGTGGATGCCGCCAGCTGAAGGGAGGCAGGAGGGACTAGGATCTGCTGGGTTTGAGGTGCCTGAGGGACACTGCAGAAGAGATGTTCATTGGGTAGCTGGGTCTGAAGCTGGAAGACAGGTCTTCTAGCTAGTAAAATTCTGTGGGTGAGCCACAATCCTCTTTAAGAGGGCTGGGATGAGGGAGGGTGGATTGTTTATCCAAGCCCTTCCCTGTTACTAGTAAAGCTCCTCAGCCATAGCCTGCTAACAGGAGGATTGTGTTTTCTCAAGGAGTTATGCACACAGACATCCCTTAGAAGCAGTAAGATAGGATGGAGTAGTGAGAAACCTTTCCCACCACACTTTCCTATTGTTGCCTATTGGATAATTGTTTCCAGTCCTTTGCTAAGATGGGGTATTAATTGGGTCTTCCTCTCCCTCCCTCTCCCTCTCTCCCTTTCTCTCTCTCTATCCCTTTCTCTTTCTCCATAACAAATGACAGAAATTCCATTCTGAACCTCTTTAAGCTTAAGAGTGAATAAAGGAATTTATTGGATCATGAGGCAGGGCACTCCAGGGTTTGTCTTCAGACATAGTTCGAGTCTCTGGATCAGGTTTCCATCTCTCTACCTGCTGTGTTTTGATGCACTTCTCGGACGGACTTATCCCTCATTATCCCCGAATGGCTCCCAGCATTACCTAGGAGTATATAAGTAACAGAGTCAATTCCCAGCCTTAAGGATCATTATACCTAAGCCAGTTAAAATCACACATGACCAGAGAATAGGATTTGGCATGCTTTAAGGACCTGGGGCAGGGGTGTGTCTGGAGCCCACTCAAACCACATGCACCAAGAATGAGAGGTGGGTCACTCCCTGAAAACCAGAGTCCCCAGCCCTCGGTCACTGCCTCTCATGATCACCTAGCTGAGGCCACTGTATTTTGGAGTTAGCAGGAAATTACTGCAGCTGAATCCATCTGATGTCCTCTGGTGCTTTTCGGACCCAGGCTGGATTCTTGCTGTTTTGGGGGCCCTGTTTGAACCATGGACAGCAGGGTCTACACTCTTCGTCCATCATCTGCCCCAGTTTGATGCCAAGGTCATTCAACAGGTAAGATGATCCTCCCAGTACCAACAAACTCCTAGAAGACATTCATGTTTCAAACTCAAAAGCTGGACATGCTGAGAAATATTTTATTTAGCAAAAAGTCTCATTAGCATAATATAACCCTGGGTGTCTCAAAGTGTGGAGCACTAAATTAGTTACTGTATGAGAATCACGTTAAATGACACCTTGAAGACAATGGATATTCCAAGCCCTCCCTCAGGCCTATGAATTAGATTTCTGTGGGCTTGGGACCCTGAATAAATATTTTTAAGAACTTAAACCAACCAGAGCAAGTTCAGGTCTCCAGGACCCTGGATCCTGGATCTGCCAGAGCCAGGTGGCTGGTGTGAATGCATGTGTGTGTGTGTGTGTGTGTGTGTGTGTGTGTGTGTGTGTGTTGTTGTTGTTGTTATTACTGTTGTTGCTCATTTTAATGAAGTGTTTAAAAACAGAGCCCTTAGAAAATCACAGCTCTAGCTTCTTCTTCCGCATTTCACATTGATTTGTGATTTACTTGCTTCTCTGAGCCCTAGTTTTCTCATCTGTAAAATGGGAATTTTAATAATTTCTATGTCACATAATTGTTGAAAAATAAATGAGATGGTACAGGAGAAGTGGGTAAATTGCTCAACCCTGAGTTGGAACCCAGGAGGCACCGAGAAAGCAGTGGTGGATGCTGTTACTGTGAGGTGTATCTCTCAGTAATAACTCAAGTCACCCATGTGAACCCTCTCATTGTACTTCCATTCTCCTGAAAATGCTCTTTGCGTCTCCATGCACACCTTTGCTTTCCATTTCAGAGGTAGACCTGCCTCGCCACCTCTCAAAGTCCAGTCCCCTCCCCACCTACAGCTCTGTAGGTTCTGTTCTTTTCTCTCCTTTTAGGAGCCCTTCCCAATAATCTTCCATGCATTAAACCTTTTCCCCTGTATTTTTAACCTGTCACTTTCCTCCTCTCCATCAATCTTTCATCCATTAACTCTTTTCTTCTCTTTTCAATCCCTCACTTTCCCTTCTCCATTAGTATTTTATCCTTTAAATCTTTTCTCCTGTGTTTTCAACCTCTTCCTCGTCATTAACTGTTCTTCCCCTTAGTCCACTAAGGTATCAAAATTCCTCATCCTAAAAAAATACCTTCACTTTACCCTGGTACACACTGGATCATCCCCATTTTTCCTCTCTTAATAGCACATTTCTCTGTAGAGTATTTTCCGCCTGATGCAGCCTCATCCTCTACGTCTACCTTACTCCTGAGCACTGCCGTCCTCCGGTGGTCTGTCCTCACCCTTCCTCTTTCTTCTAAACAGTCTCCTCTACTTCCATCTCACCAGCATAGGCGTCCATTCAAGGGGCTTTCAAAACTGTACCTTGGGTCTGGTCTCCCTCCATGCAAATTCCCCCTTGATTACCTACCCGACGCCCATCTGATGATCCCTCCAGCACGTCAGCCTACATTTTCCATTTCTCATTCCACACCTCATGTCAATGTCTGCCTCTTCAGCATTGTTCACTGCTCACATCCTTCCAGTCCCTGAGGCTAAAAGCTGCACAAAGAACGTGGAATTCAACTTCCTCCTCCCCCTCCACTAAGTACATGTGTGTCTCCAAAGTCTCAGTGTATTTTAAGCTGAATTATTTCAAATTATTAAATCTATAAATTTGCATAAATACATATGTACACACAACATACACAAGCACCAGCATTAGAAAATTTAAATATTTTTATTTATTTTTCACTTGTGGGGTACCTGGGTGGCTCAATTAGTTAAGTGTCCTACCTACCTACCTACTTGATCTTAGCTCAGGTCTTGATCTCAGTGCTGTGAGTTCAAGCCCCACATTGGGCTCCATGCTGGGAGTAAAACATACTTAAAAATAATAAGCAGGAGACATGAGCAGACATTTCTCTAAAGAAGACATCCAGATGGCCTATAGACACATGAAAAGATGCTCAACATCACTCCTCATCTGGGGAATATAAATCAAAACCACCATGAGATATATCCCCACACCTGTCAGAATGGCTAAAATCAAAAAGACAACAAACAACAAGTGATGGCGAGGATGTGGGAAAAAGGAACCATCATGTCCTGTTTCGTAGGAGTGCTAGCTAGTGCCGACACTGTGGAAAATGATACGAGTTTCCTCAAAAAATTAAAAATAGAATTACCACATGACTCAATTACCACATGACTCTACACAAATAATTCAAAAACACTATTTCAAAAGGGTACATGCACCCCTATGTTTATTTAGGCATTGTTTACAATAGACAAATTATGGTGCAGATCAAGTGCTCATCTATAGTTGAATGGATATAGAGAAGATGTGGTGTTTGCATGTGTGTGTATCATATGTGTGTGTGTGTGTGTGTGTATGTGTGTGTCATATTACTCAGCCATAAAAAATTATGAAATCTTTTCATTTTCAGCAACTTGGATGGATCTACAGGGTATAATGCTAAATAGGTCAGAGAAAGATAAATACCATATGATTTTACCCATACAGAATATAGGAAACGAAAGAAACAAAGAAAAAAAGAGGCAAACCAAAACACAGACTCTTAACTGTATAGAACAAACTGATGGTTACCACAGGGCAGGTAGGGGGGAGATGGGTGAAACAGGTGAAGAGGATTAAGAATACATTTATCAAGATGAGTAATGAGTCATATATAGAATTGTTGAATCACTATATTGTACATCTGAAACTGATATAACAATGTATATTGATTACACTGGAAAGAAAGGGAGAGAGGGAGATAAGGAAGGAATGAATGAAGGAAGGAAGGAATGAAGGAAAAAAGGTAGGAAGGGAGGGAAGAAGTTGATTGGACTCAGAAAGAGAGGGACTGGGGCATCTAGGTGACTGTTGATTTTGGCTCAGGTCATCATCCCACTGGTCTGGGATCAAGCCCTGTGTGAGACTCCACATTGAGCATAGAAGCTGCTTGAGACTCTCTCTCTCTCTCTCTCTCTCTCTCTCTCTCTCTCTCTACCTCTCTCTCTCTCTTTATCTGTGTGTGTGTGTGTGTGTGTGTGTGTGTGTGTGTGTCTCTCCAAATAAAAAATAAAAAGAGAGGGACTGAGAGAGGAGGCCAATTTCCCCCCATAAGGCTGTTACTCCTCCCTGTGGTTCTGTATGGAAGTTATAGATAGCCCCATTTTACAAATGAGGCAACAGAGTCACAGAGGAATTAAGTAGCAGGATTGAAGTCAGGCAGGCAGACCCCAAACCCACATTCTCTCCTCTTGAGTGTTTCCTGCTCTCCCAGGGTATCTCCAGCCTGATCCAAAACTGAAAGACTCCACTCCTAGCAAAAACTAGGGTGAATACCGGACATTTTAGACTCTATCTGATCTCTAACTAACCTCAATCTTTCTGAATTTACTTCTTGCCCTTCTCTTGTCTAAATCTAACCTCAGTCTTCCTAAAGTTACTTCTTGTTCCTCTCCTGTTTGAATAAACCATATTTTGACTATACTCTAATGTTTCTTCAACTCCGGAGACTTTGCTCCTGTTACTCCTTCTATCTGCAAGAAGCTCCTCCATGCCTCCGCCTGTGGAGACCATACCCATTTGTTAAATGCCCCAACTGAATGCCACCTGTTCCATGAGGTCCCTGATCAGCCAATCAGAAGGAGTATTTCCCTCTGCCAAGTTCTCCTTCCAGTCTCTCCTATGGCAATTTCTGCCTTACCAGTTGAGTCCTGTTTTATCTGCTCTATTAGTACATACTCCCAGTGGGATGATGTCTAACTCTTCTTGCACTTCCGCCAACAGTGCCTGATACATGCCACGTACAAAATCTATGCTCAATGTAGGCATATTGAGAGAACTAACAAATGAATAGCGGGCTCTCCTGCAGGGGAGATCAGAATTGAAATGTTAATAACCGATATTTTTAATCTTTAAGAATAAAATTCCTTCTCTCCTCACTTTCTAGACATTGTGCAAATACCCCATCACCCAGTGCCTTGCCGCGCCAGCTGTGTATCGAATGATTCTACAGCAGATTTCTACCAGGTATGGTAGAAGTGGTGGTGGCTAGTCGGAACAATCTTTGGGTAGGAATTTAAGGAATCTAGTGTACTGTGGTATGACTTTTTAACTGTGGTTCTTTGAGGAGTGTACGAGTGTGTGCGTGGTAAGTAAGTAGTAGTGGCTGTAATTATCATTAGTCAGTCTAATTAATTCCTTAAAGCAGGACTCAGAGATCCCGATGAAAAGCTCAGTGAGCCTTGCATTATTGTAGGTTTATTATTTTTGAACATTTTTCTTATGAAAAGACAAACATACAGAAAAATACATAACACATAAATTTATAGACTAATGAATGTTGAAAATAAACACCTATGTCACCACTCACATAAGTTGCAAAAATAGAATATTTCCCACACCCCAGAGATACCTTCACGGCCTCTATCATCTTCCCGAAAGAAACTCATATCTTGACTTTTATGGTGTTAATTTCCTATTTTCCCTTAATAAAGCTAACCTCCAAAGGAAATACCCCTAAACAAATCACTATATTTTACATACGTTTGAACTTTATGCATATAATCATAAAGTATTCTGTAATATCTGGCTTCTTTATTAAACATTATGTTTTTAAGATGTATCTATGTTACTACATGTTGTGGTGGTTAATTTTCATTGCTGTGTAATATCCCATTGTATTAAAACATTGCATATTTTTGTCAGGTCTAACATTAATGGACACTAGGTAGTTTTTATTTGGGGGTTATTGATGATTCATGCTGCATTGAATTCTTGGACATGTACACTGGTGCATATTAGCATGCATTTCTGTAACATTTTTCTGGAAGAGGACTTGCTAGTTCACACTGACCCTACATTCTACCACCTAATTTTCCAAAATATTGAACCAATCTAAGCTCCCACTAGCAAGGTAAGAGAATTTTCATTGTTCCATAATATTGGCAATATTTGTTATTGTCAGAGTTTTAAATTTTTGTCAGTCTGGTGAATATATAGTGTTCCATTACTATAGGTTTTTTTTTTTGCATTTTCCCATGTTTGTGAGCTAATTTTAGCTAAACTGGAATCTGCTCTTTGAAACAGATGAACATTTATGAATCTTTTAAAGACTCTGAAATTAAAGTGGCTGCTCCACAAATCAGAGTAACATGTATTAAGTATTTAAAATACTTAAACCTTCAATATTTAACCTACTTAAAACATTAAGGTGTTTAATGGCTACCCTTACAAAGCTAATTCTCAAACACAACTTGATTTTATTCATGAAACCTCATGCTGGTTGGACTCCATTTCTGATTCAAAGTTCATAATAAGCAACTTTTTGAAGTATTCCTCAGAAGAATATCTTTGTCCAAAGCCAGTAAAAATCCACCAAGTCATAACTAATGACTGCATCAGACTCTGCACATTTTATCTATTTTGAGTAAAGCTGCAGAAGAATGAAGATGACGCCTCAGTAAAACCAGCCGTCTTGTCCATTCCCCTGACTCTATATGTTCCAGGGCAGGGTGATGAAGATGGAAAGGAAGACCAGATGGCTCCTGCCTCTCTGATCCCCAGGAACTGACCTGGTCCAGCCCCAGGCCAGCTGGTACTCCGTCTAGATCACTTCTCCCCATGTCTTTCAGGGAATCCATCATTGCTTTGTGGCTGTTTTGTCTTATTTATTGAAAATTTTATGAGGAAGATGAAGAAGAGGATTTATGTCATGCAATGTACCTACTACTAATGTTCACAGCCAACTTTTCTGCTCTGTCTGAAATTCCTTCTCTCAGGGCTATGCCCTGCAACCCTTGTCTCTTTTCCTACACTCATCCTGGTCTTCCTTGATGTCCTGAGCAATTCATTTCCACTCCTTAACTTGCATTTACTGCTTAGAAATAAAAAACCCCTTCAGTTCACAGGACCCCACTCTTCAGAGAAGGCAGTGCAGCTCTGTTATTGTCCTACCATGCTTTTGGGGAGGTCTTATTATCCACCCATTATGGTTTATAAAATATCCTTCTTAGGGACAGAGGATGTTAAGATAAAGTTTGATGAATATGTCTTTGCCATCTTTTTACATCAACTTCCAAATTTGATCCAAACCTTTGACCAGGCCCATTCGCCACATCACCACCACACCCCCCTTGCCAGAAGACTTAACATGAACCAACAGGAAATGAGTGACTCTCCCTTGGCTTTGACCTCTAGTAAGTAGCCCAAAAGGCAAATAAGAACACGAGGTATCAGAAGGATAAGTGATCTGGATGACAAGCCTGTGAGTGAGCTCTTAACATTCTGGGCCTGCAGTAGAGCATCCAAGACCTGACCACAAACTCTACTGATACCTTCCCTTCCCCTTAGTCTCAGGTTCCCTGCCTTGGAGCACTGCGCAACTGGTGGGGAGGCTCTGCTGCCAGAGGAGCAGGAGGAGTGGAGAAGACGGACAGGCCTTCTGCTCTACCAGGTCTATGGACAGTCAGAAACAGTAGGTAGACAGTCCTTTCTGGGCCAGTCAGGATGTGCTTAGCCATGGAGCCCAACATGTGTTGGCAGAGGCCCCACTCTGCTCACAGCATTGCCTGCAGACAACCGGAGGCTTCAGAGTTTTAGACTAGTTTTCCCCAAATCAATTTGCACAAGGATAATCCACAGCTAATCAGTATGTCAAGAGGCCAATGTGCTGGAATCGTTTGGATGAAAACTTTGAAAGGGTCAAGGACATGATGCCACTGTCCTGTGATCATTAAGCTCTGTGGAGATCATCAAGGGTGGCAGAATAGAATGTTCTCTCCAGTAACGGGAAGGCCACCATCCAAAGTTCTGCCCACTTCACCATCCCTTTTTAGGGTGGCAACCACAGCAGCCAGGAGTCAGCCCCAGAAATTCATTTCTGGGTGTTTAGATGCACGGCACTCAGATTTGCTTATGGGACACTAGCTGGAGTAGGGGAGGGAGCAGAGACTTTCTGTATATACCAAACACACACACACACACACACACACACACACACACACACACACACACACACACAGAGATGTGATTCTCAAAGGCATCACTGATCACCAACAGCATGGCAAAGGGGAAAGAGCTTCCTCTCCCAGGAATTCAGACACAAGTTCAAATATAAGCCTTGGCAATAATGGGCTTCAAGACCATAGGCATAGCATTGAACCTTCTAGAGTCTGCTTCTCCATCTCCAAAATGGAAATACAACCCAATGTTGCTGGGTTGTGATAAGGGAAATGAAAGGACATATCTAAGACTTTGGCTACAATGTCCAGCTGCTTGTACATGCTCACCTTGCAGTTACTCTTCTGTTTAAGCAGGTGTTACTCTAGAATGCTAGGGGGGAGGGGTATAGAAAATGAATGGGGCAGTGTCTATTCTCAGGATGCTCTCATGGCTACAATGGAAGGATGGGGGAAAATACTACAGAAGGAGAGTCTCCCAACCTACTTCTCTTGGGGGCGGAATAATAGCTGGTAGTCGTTGTTTATTGAACAGTTGGTGTGCCTAGCACTGGGTGAAGAGTTTCTCATACACCCAGGTACTCTGAGAGGTAAGTGTTATAATTACCCACCTTTACAGAGAGACATCAAAGAGGATTAATAGCACACAACTGGAGTGAAGATTCATATCCATGAAACAAATCCTAGTCTGATTTAACTTAGAAAAAAATGATATTTTAGAGTACCATAAAGGAGGAATGTCATTCACCAGGAAGATAAAGGGGGGGCAGTTCTCTAGCCAAAGGGACTCACACAAACAAACTGAATACTCACAACTCAGCTCTGAGTGACAGAGACTAGGTTTCTATCACTGTTCAGCACCCCCCAAGTAAATGTTAATGGTTTCCTGGTCTTACTCCAGCAAAGAGACACATGTCTGGCATCCAGTAGGCACTCCACACCTCACATTACATGCCCACAGGTGCAGTGAACATATGCCGACCAGAGTTAGGTCAATGCCTTGCGCCTTCCATTGAATCTGGGCCTTGGATCTTCCCCATAAGGGCTCTTTGCACAGCATCAAATGACATTGGTGAGTGAGGAAGCTGTGTATAGTTCTTGATGCTTTGTAATCAGCCTTGACTGACTCTTTGACCAACCTCATTTTCTTTCTTTTGTAAACAGGGAATAGCTTGTGGCACTTTACGGGGAATGAAGATCAAGCCAGGTTCCATGGGGAAAAGCATCTCCCCGTTGGACATCCAGGTTTGGTCCTAAAGGCATTGGCTGGGGATAGTTAGGGCTCAGCTGGGATCGGCAATTGTGTGACACCAGGTGACAGAACCAGCTGTTCCCACTGCACTTCCCGGCCCCAGGTGCCGTCCTTCCTGCTCTCCTCCTATTTTCCCGGATTTCCTGGGGAAGCTTCGTTTGAGAACTGGAGTACCCTGGGCACAAAGGCAGCTGAGCCTGGCAGCTGGAAGCCTCACAGAGCTCTGGGCCCAGAGCACCTGGAGAGCCAGGCCACTCTCTCCATCATCTGGTGCTTCTAGTTTTCCTCATCTGTGCTTTCCAGCTTGAGGACACATTTGCATTGCTTGTATATCCATGAAACCCATAGACCCGTGACAGTGGCTTTGCCATTTGCTGATTTCAAAGACTTTTGACAGTTGTAATTTATTTTCAGACAGGGCTCCTCCCCCCATTTATTCTCACTGGTGTCACATGAATAGTCAGCTAACGTTTGGGTGGGGCAGCTGTGTTGGGGTGGCCCTGCAGGGTGGGGTCCACAGACCTCTTGCTCCAGATCATTGACGACAAGGGCAACATCCTGCCAATCAACACTGAAGGCAACATTGGCATCAGGATCAAGCCCACCAAGCCCATGGGCCTCTTCATGTGCTATGAGGTAAGGGGTGACTCTCACCTGGCCCCTTCCAGGCCCTGAAAATCCCTGCAGGGAGCGGTGTGGGTGCTGAGTGAGTGGGAGCAATTCAACTCTGCACCCTGAGCCTTCTTCATACCTCCCGTCATTCATTCCAACTCAGTGAAGCTTCTTCTTTAAATAAAACTTTGTAATGTTTATTTGAGAGAGAGAAAGAGATACTGAGAGAGAGAGAGATAGGAGGAGGGGCAGAGAGCAAGGGAGACAGGGAATCCAAAGCAGGCTACAGGCTCTGAGCTGTCCACACAGATCCCCATGAAGGGGCTCGAATTCATGAAATTGAGCTCATGACTTGAGCTGACATTAGAAGCATATTCAATTGAGCTACCCAGGTGCCCCCAGTGAAGCCTCTTCTAATTACTGTCCTGTGTTCCCACATCCCTTCCTGTCCTAAGCCATCTGGCATTTAAGTGCTGATGGGGAAGAAAGAAGTCTGGTTCCAGAAGTACCATTCTTGGGTTTCAATGGTCTTTTGCAGTTGAGAGTGCAGGCATTAACTGGGTTCACATCCTAACACACGCACTTACCAACGGGGTGGGCACAAATTTTCTAACATCACTGAGCCTCCAGGGGGGCACTTTTGTCTACACCTCACACAGAAAGAACCTGCAGATTGAAGAGTTGTATGCCTTCCCCATGTCAAATGGCAGCTCTAGGATTCAATCCCCAATTTTTTTGATCCCCAACCCCTATACAAGAAATCCCAGGATTATATAAAACCGTGATAGACTCTAAGGATACCTGAAACTCTTAACCAGGCAAACCTCAGCCTGCTTAGCAGTGGCCACTTAGAAGAAATTCTCAACTTCCAAGATTCTCCAGGAGAGGGTGGACAACCTTGAAACTGATCTCAGACCCATGTCCTTTCTCCACAGTAATAACAGCCATTCATGTCACTGCTGTCACTGTGTCCTATGGCAATGTGATATTATTGCCCCAAAGCAAATATGCAGACCCTGCTTGATGTTCGAATCCTTTGAGGAGATTAGAGATATGAATTTTTGCATCCAAACACAGAGCTTCTGGTTACATTAAACTGGGAAGATCCAGAGCAATGACATTTTTTTGTTAATTGGAAATAACATATTTTGTGTGACAAAAATGTCCTCAGTCTATGCCCACACCTATGTACATACCTTTTCACATGTCCTCCTGACTATATGTTGTCACCCCGCCACGGAGGTTTATTTGCTTTTTTCCTTTCTTTTCTTTTATTGAGATAAAATATATATAACTTAGAAGTTACCCTTTTCACCATTTTTAAGCACAAAACTCAGTGACATTGAATAGATTCACAATATTGTGCAACAATTACCACCGTGCATCTGCAGAAAATATTTTTCATCCCTACCAAAGACTCTCTTCTCATTAAACACCTTGCTCTTCCTCATTTACTAGCAGATGGTAATCCTTAATATACTTTTTGGCTTTAAGAATATGCCTATTTTAGGGACGCCTGGGTGGCTCAGTATGTTAAGCCTCTAACGTCCCTTAGGTCTTGATCTAATGGTTTGCAAGTTCGATCCCTGTTTTGAGCTCTATGCTGACAGCTCAGAGCCTGGAGCCTGCTTCAGATTCTGTCTCTCTCTCTCTCTCTCTGCCCCTCCCCTGCTCGGCCTCTGTCTCTCTCTCTCCAAAATAAATAAACATTAAAAAACATGGCTTAATTTCACTTAAGACATGTTTTCAAGGCTCCTCCATGTTGTAGTATGGAATCAAATATCATTTTTTAAGGCTAAGTGATATTTCATTGTATGTACTATATTTTGCATAGCCATCAATTTTTTAATAAACATATTCTTATTTCCACCTTTGGCTACTGTGAATAATGCTGCAATGAACATTGGTGTCCAAGCATCTGTTTGAGTTCCTGCTTTCACTTATTTTGGGTCCATCCCCAAAGTGGAATTGCTGGATCATATGGTATTTCTATTTTTAACTTTTTGAGACATTGTCAAAATGTTTTCCTCAAGTGGCTATACGATTTTGTATTTCTACCAGCAATGTACAAGTGTTCCAGTTTCTCCATATCCTTGCCAGTATTTGTTATTTTCAAGTTTGTTTTTATGTAAACAATGGTCATCCTAATGGGTGTGAAGTGGTATAGTACTTCATTGTGGTTTGATTTGCATTTCCCTAATGACTAAGGATGCTGAGCATCTTTTCATATTCATATTCTTTTTTAAACAATTTTTAAAGTCTATTTATTTTTGAGAGAGAGAGGGTGTGAGCAGGTGAGGGACAGAGAGAGAGGGAAAGAGAAAGAATCCCAAGCAGGCCCTGCACTGTCAGCATGGAGCCTGATGTGGGGCTTGAACTCACAAGCTGTGAAATCAAGATCTGAGCTGAACCTCAACCTGAGTTGAATCATTATTTGAAGTCAGTCGCTTAACCAACTGAGCCACCCAGGTGCCCCTTCATATTCTTATTGATCATTTGTGTATCTTCTCTGGCCAATTGTCTATTAAAGTCCTTTGCCTATTTTTAAAATTGGGTTTTTTTCTTGTTGATCTGTAAGAGCTCTTTATACATTCTGGATATGAATTCCTTATCAGATATATGCTTTGCAAATATTTACTTGCATTCAGTGCATTGTCTTTTTACTCTCTTGATAGTATTCTTTGATGTAAGATTTTAAATTTTCGATAAGGATCATTTTATCTATTTTTTCTCTTGTTTCATGTACTTCTGGTGTCATAGTCAATAAATAATTGCCAAAAACAAAATCATGGAGGCTACCCCTATGTTTTCTTTCAAGAGTTCCAGAATCTCAGCTCTTGTGTTTAGGTTTTTGACCCATTTTGAGTTAATGTGTGTGTGTGGCATCCGGCAGTTTCATTCACTTGCCTGTGGACAGACTAGTTTCTCCGTGCCATTTCTTGAAAAGATTGACTTTCCCACCTTATGGTCTTGGCATTCTTGCATAAAATCCAGTTGGAAGGGAACCTAAAAAGAGATGTCATTCAATATTTTTAAAATGTTTTTGAGTGGGAGGGGCACCTGGGTGGCTCAGTCAAACTCTTGATTTTTGCTCATCATGATCTTACAGTTGTGAGACTGAGCCCTGCTTCAGGCTCTGCTCTATGCAGGGAATCTGCTTAGATCTCCCTCTCTCTCTCTCTCTCTCTCTCTCTCTCTCTCTCTCTCTTCCTTCCTCCCTCCGTCCCTCTCTCCCCCCTCCTTGTGCCTCACTCTCTTGTTCACTCTCTCTCCCTCTCTGCCTCTTTCTCTCTGACTCCAAAAAAAAAATTCAAATTAAAAAAATAAAGCTTTTTTTTCCTGGAACCTCTTAAAATCATTTCGTGTTCCATGAGAGGGATGATGCTAACACATTGCTAAGTGGTTGAGTTGAGTGCAGAGACTGGAAAGCAAGATTTTAAATTCAAATACCAGCCCTGCCACTGACGAGCTAAGTGACTTTGAGCAAGTTATAGTGCTTTTCTGAGCACTCATTTCTTCTGCTAAATGGACTGGAAAAAATCTAGCCCCACATAAAACCTGTACATGAATGTTCAGAGCAGCTTTATTCACAATAGCTTAAAGCTGGGAACAACCCAAATGTCCTTCAATAGACAGACATCCAAACTGGGGTTCATTCATAATATGAAACACCTTTCAGCAACAAATAGGATCAAAGTACTAATGAATGCAAGACACTGAATGAATTTCCAGAGAATTTACTGAATGAAAAAATTAAAAAAGAGATAAACCCAAAAGTTTACCTAGTATGACAGGATTCCACTTATGTGACATTCTTAAAATGACAAAATTATAAAAACTGGGGAATAGATTAGCCACCGTCAAGGGGTTAGGAATTTGGAGGGAAGCAAGAGGGAAAGAATGAGAGAGGTGTGTATGGATATAAAAGAGCAACACAAAGAATCCTTGCGATTATGGGAATCTTCAGTATCTTGACTATGGTGGTGGATGTACGAACTTGCACATGTGATAAAATTGCAAAGTACTAAATACAACACACACACGCACGCACACACGCACACACACAAGTACAAGTAAAGCACTGGGAAATGTGAGATTGGTGGATTGTAGCAATGTCAATATCCTGGTTATGATATTGAAATACAGTTTTGCAAGATGCAACTATGGGGGAACCTGGGTAAGTGGTACACAGGATCTCTGGGTGTTACGTCTTATAACTGCAAGCAAATCTACACTTATCTTAAAATAGTTTAATTAGAAAAATACCAGCCTTACAGACTTTCTGGGACGATCAGGTGAGGTAGTATTGGGGGAAGGAAATTCATTTAACAGAAGTTTTTTTGACACCTCTCATTTTTTCAGACACCGTTTGAATGCTAAGCTGAGAACAATGAATACACAGGGTCCATGCTCCAGTGGAAATTTTATTTTGCTAGAGTGCCACACAAAAACTTATTCTTAAAATTGTCCTTAAAAATTGTTCTTAAAATTGACTCAATATTATCCACTAATTGACAAGTAGTGTACATTGAGTACTTGTATGTAGAGAAAAATAGACTTGGAGAGGTTACAAAACTTGTCTAAGTGGCAGCTAGAACAAGGAGCAGGATTTGAACCCAGATCTGAGCACCAGGATTTGGGTCATCATCCCTAAACTAATTGCCTTCATAGATTCCTGGGTGGCTCAGTCCTTTGGGCATCTGACTTCAGCTCAGGTCAGGAGCTCGCAATGTGTGAGTTTGAGCCCCAAGTCAAGCTCTGTGCTGACAGCTCAGAGCCTAGAGCTTGCCTCAGATTCTGAGTGTGTGTTTCTCTCTCTGCCCCTCCGCTGATCCCACTCTGTCTCTCTCTTTCCCTCTCTCAAAAATAAATACATTAAAACAAAATTTTAATTTAAACTAATTGTCCAACAAAGTGGTGATGTTATCTTCTCAGGACAACCCAGGAAAGACTGCCGAAGTGGAGTGTGGGGACTTCTACAACACTGGGGATAGAGCCACTATGGATGAGGACGGCTACATCTGGTTCCTCGGGAGGAGTGACGACATCATCACTGCCTCTGGGTAGGTACTGCTGACCTGAGTGGGAAGCGTCACTCTCACACGCCTGAATAGATCTAGCTCGTCCAGACATTTGTCCATGCATTGGTGATTTGACCCTTGGGCTAATTCTTCACAAAGCTTTGTCTATGAGGTCCTTTTCTGAGGGTATCTGTGTATCTTCCCCAAGCCCTGCATCCAGAAGCATCTATCAAAATGAAGTCCAACAAGGTCTTCAAGTAGAACATAAGACATTAGACAACTTAGGGGCACCTGAGAGGCTCAGTCGGTTAAGCATCTGACTTCTTCTTGAGTCATGATCTCACAGTCCTTGAGTTCGAGCCCTGTGTTGGGTTTGGTACTGATAACTCGGAGCCTGGAGCCTGCTTCAGATTCTGTGTTTTCCCCTCTCTCTGTCACAGAGTCTTGTGCTCTATCTCTCTTTCTCAAAAAAAAAAAAAAAAAAAAAAAAAAAAAAACCATTGAAAAACAGTCATTATACAATTCAAAGGAATTGGAAGGAAGACTTTACTTTGGTCTCTACTGGTGGAAGAAGCTTATTCTATGCTTGGCTTCTCTGATGAGACACAGCATTTCACAGAAAATCTTAATAATAGATAACAGCAGTTGACCTCTGTGGAGCACTTACTGTGCAGAAGCACGCCCTGCAGGGCTGTATATAACCCACTGCTCAATGCTAGAAGGTAGATGCCATTATGCTTATTTGACAGATGAGGAAACTGAGTTAATGACCAGTGAAGGAAGTTCCCTAAAGTTTAAAGAGAACTGGCTTCAATCCAGAGTTGAATCAAAGTTGTCTGGCTTCAAGTCTGTTGTCCCTAACACTTATATGATTTGAAAGATTTTTGCACATTACACTGGAGTAACAAGTTCTCTTGGATATTTCAGGGAGTGAGTTTGTCCCATTGTAAATTTCTAAAACATGCTAATATCGTGGAGAACAGGATGCAGAATCTGCATGAATGTTTAAGATAAAGGCTGAGGCTGCCCATGGGTTTCATGCCAGCGGAAGCTGCTTGAGCCAAGCCCCAGGGCTCAGGCAGGACGACACATGGGCCTCCTCCCAGAGCAGAGGCCGAGGTGGGAAACCCTGGGGAGCACGTGAGTGTCCTGTTGTGTACAGGAAGGGCACGACAGAAGCAGGCCACAGGTATCTGGGCTCTCTGAGACAGTGACGCTACATACCAGAGGAAGATGTGACTCTTCAGCGTATGACACCTGAAGGCCTGGGTCACCCAGCCCTGCCAGATGCTCAGAAACCAAGAAGGAGCCATTGATCCTGCAGGTACCGAATTGGGCCGGCAGAGGTGGAGAACGCCCTGGCAGAACATCCAGCAGTGGCTGAGTCAGCTGTGGTGAGCAGCCCGGACCCGATTCGGAGGGAGGTAAGGAGGAGGACACAGAGGTCATCGTGTCTGTGTGTGGGCACCAGGAAGGCAGGTGCTGGAAAGACATCCTCCAGGCCATGTTTCCCCAGCCTCCCCGCTGGGGCTGAGGGAGGGCAGAGTGCAAGTGCATGTGCATTTACACTGTGTGGTCACCAGACGGCACTGTGGCCCCAGCTGTGACAAAATGGTGCTTGTGAATCCTGTTCCCTGTGGCCTCCAATCTCCTATTGAATGAGCCCTTCCATTGTTCCAGCTCATTTCCCCCTCACAACAGCCTATTTCATTAAGGATTCTGATATACTTTTTTACAGTAAAGAAAGAAGCATAAAGGGATTAAATAACATGCCTGATCACAAAGCCCTTAGGTGGTGGAGGTGGGATGGAAATCTGAGTAATCCTTCTCTGGACCATAAATTCATTGATTCAACAAGTGCGTGCTGATTACCTACTATGTACAAGGCCGTGTGCCCTGCAACAGAGACACAAATAATACTATTTCCTAGGCCCTGTGCCCTGCAATAGGGACACAAATAATATAAAGATAGTTAACTACCAAAATTTATTTTATGTCCACAAAAATCTATCTACAATAATAGTAAAAATAGTAAAGTAAATGAGAGGAATACCATTATTGTAAACTGGATTCATGTTTTGCATGTATTATCTCAATGAATTTGACATAAATGCAATGGGGAATGAAGCTATGCTTTCTCCATATCTCAGAGAAGGAAATGGAGGCTGAGAGATTATGTTATTTTCTAAGGCAAAGAGTAGAAATTGGAAGTATGGAAACTGGTCCTGTTCTTTAACAAAGGCTCAACTCTCAACATGTTTTTCCATTTACTTAATAAGTATTTACTTTTTTTTAGTGATCCAATCATTATTATACAATATTATTGACAACAGGTTTATCCAATTACAATATTTAGAGTGTTAACCAATTAGAGTAGACCCAGGACCCTCAGTAGGCCTTTCTACTTCAAGGCTTGCCCTTAGGAATGTTAAGGGTATTACAAGGGTGGTCCCTCTTGCCTTGGGCAATGTGTGCCCTTCTATTGTCTCAAACCTGCATCCTTACATTCCCCCCTCTGTCTTGTAACTGACCCAATTCTGGGTCAGCTGAGTTACCATTGTACCCCTAAAGCCTGGCATATTTACTTTTTAAACCATACAATGGATTGGCACTCACCCTGAGCCTCCACTCTGGTTCTGCACTGCAGGTGGTGAAGGCATTTATTGTCCTGACCCCAGAGTTCCTATCCCATGACCAGGACCAGCTCACCCAGGAGCTGCAGCAGCATGTGAAGTCAGTGACGGCTCCCTATAAGTACCCGAGGAAGGTGAGTGAGTGAGGGCACATGGCTGGGATGTGGTCCCCGCCATGGTCCTGGGGCTCTGCTGCCCCACATCCCCTTGGGTGGCCCGGGTGAAGCATATGTAGCCACCAGAACGAACATTTTCCTCTGCAGAAGAAGCAATTCAACTTAGGGATATGGGGAACCAACTTAATCAGATGGAACTTTTATCCTGTGTCAAAAACATGGCTGGCAGGTCAACGTAAAGAAAAACATGAGACAAGTGCCCAGAGATCAAGATTCTCTGTAACCTTTCAAAATTTGAAAAAGAAATTCAGATCAAGCACTGCCACACATTTTAAAAACATTTTCGTAGTAAGAAACACATTCTAAATTGCAACCCAGTACATATATAGATGCATAACAAATAAGGTTAACAAAGTCATATTTATTCTAGCAGAAAACATTCTACTTCATTTGTTTTCAAGGCCATGAGCATCCTATGGAAATGTTCAGGAATAGAGAAATGATTACATTCTCTATGGTATTTAATGTCCTATGATGTAAAGAGATGAATCAGATCTTTTTAATTGTAACATCAAAATATCACAGTATCTTATTAAGAGAAAAAAGCGGACTGTAAATGAATATACACAATATCCTATTTGTAGAAAAACGGTTTGAAAGGATACATACATATGCCGTGGATTTAACATCTCCTTCTTTTGTAATAAACCGTTGCTGCATTTTCTGAATGTTTACAATCAGGACATAAAGTTATACAGCTGACGTTTATTGAGCATTCACTATGTGTGACAGGCCCTGGACTCAAAGATTTACATTTTTCTATTATTTCATGTAATCCTCCTGAAACCTGAGATGGTGTAACCATCCATTGTTGGAGTGGAAATGGAGGCTCATAGACTCGCAGTAAATTGCCTGAGGTTGGACTTAGTGAAAGGATGGAGCTGGAACTCCGACCACGTGTATCTGACAAGAGATCATGCTTCGAATGTGAGGCTGTGCAGCCTCATAGAGCGGAAAGCGGAGGAAGCATAAGAGTCAGGACAGACTATATGTTCTTGGGGGTATCAAGTAGCCCCCAACATTTAGTGCATGATGAGAAGGGAAGTATGTTCCTTGCCCATGCCTCGTGTCCACCATGGTCCTCCCGGGACCAGGATAAACGAGCACCCACCATAGGTAACTACAGGTACGTTAAGAGATGGACAGAGAGGTGACCAGACTCCGTTGTGGCCAAGTGTTGCGTTCAAGGTGGCATACTTCCCTCCCACTCACATTCACTGGTCAGAGCACATCCAGGGCTTCGTCCAGCATCCCAGGTCAGAGGACAATGTGACACGCTTGGTGGAATCCAGTGAGGCCACCTCGTGGTGCTAGCCTGTCTCAGGGACTGCACAGAGGCAAAAGAGGGGCATGAGGCATTTGTAGGAAAAGACAGCAGGGCTAAATCAGGATGGGTTTTCTTCATCCTCAACCAGGTGGAATTTGTCCCAGAGCTGCCCAAAACCATCACTGGCAAGATTAAGAGAAGTGAACTTCGGAAAAAGGAGTATGGTCAGATGTAATCAGCAAAACACTCAGAAACCACTGTGTGATCTTGCTCTAATCCCTGGCTGCCTCAGTTTCCCCACTAGGAAAGGGTGAAGAGGCGGATATGGAGCATTGTTTCATCAGAGCTTCAGGAGTGTCCACATTCTAGCATTTTTGTTCTTTTAAACTAATCTCAGTTAATTTCCTCCTTTCATATCCCTGGGTAAGTGCTCTGAATGTGGCCTGGGAAATAAAACACTGACCTCAGCATCCAAGGTGACCTTGTGTTTGCTTTTACTCTGTGAATGAAATGACAGTAAAAGCTATTCCTCCATGATTCTCCCCAAGTCCTATCAGAGAAGTCTCTGGGGCTAGATTTCCCCTCCTGGTTCTAAGGGCCCTGGGTGACTCCTAATGCCCATTCTACAACTAGGACACAGGGTTCAGGGGGGACATTCTTGTGGCCCCAGGTGTCCATCTCTGGCTGGGTTGCCCATGCCCTGCTGGAGGGTGAGGCCAGGGCCAGAGCTAGGAGGTGGCTGGGAAGGGGGAAAGCGCCAAGGGCAGAGCAGCGTGATGACTCCACTTGCTTCCATGACCGTGGCTCCCTGCCCATCCACCATCCCATGGATCTACTGCTGCTGGTGTTGCTGCTGCTGCTGCTGCTGCTGCTGCTGCTGCTACTGCTGCCCCTCGGCCCCAGCCTGCTGCACCAGCACAGGTGAGTGAGGGATTTGCCCTTTGGGGACCCATGAGTCCTATAGGACTCCTCCATTCTTTCCAGGGGCGCTCAAACCCACATTCCTTCCATGGTGCCCAGGAGCTGCGTTCCTCAGCCCTCCCTCGGGGCCCCCACTCATGCGCCTCTCCCAGGGCCCAGGAATCCCTCAGCCTCACCAGGGGCCCAGAGCCCTCCCCACACTTTATTTATTTATTTATTTATTTATTTATTTATTTATTTATTTATATCTTTTAACATTTATTTATTTTTACTTTTTACTTTACTTTTTTTTTTTATTAAAAGTTTATTGCCAAGTTGGTTTCCATATAATAACACCCAGTGCTCTTCCCCACAAGTACTCCTCTCCATGACCATCCCCTCCCCCTTCCCCTCTTCCTCTTCAGCCCTTAGTTTGTTCTCAGGATTCAAAGGCCTCTCATGATTTGCTTCACTCCCTCTCCCCAACTCTTTCCCCCCACTTCCCCCTTCCATGGTCCCCTGTTAGGGTTGTCCTGTTAGATCTATGAGTGCAAAGATATGGTATCTGTCCTTCTCCGCTTGAGTTATTTCGCTTAGCATGACACCCTCAAGGTCCATCCATTTTGCTGCAAATGGCCAGATTTCATTCTTTCTCATTGCCATGTAGTATTCCATTTTATATATATACCGGCCAAGTTTCAGTAGATAGGTCTATAACCACTCTGATAGGTTTTTCTTTGTATGTTAAGGCCCTTTTATCTCTAAGTGCTTTCAGAATTCTCTTTATCCTTATATTTTGCCAGTTTCACTATATGTCATATTTGGAGAAGAATGGCAGCGCCCCAAATCCCCCTGAGACCATGCTTGCCAGCCTCTCTCTTGAGTCCTATCTCCTTGTACCTCGGGCAGATCTAATTGTGTCTGGTTTTTAAGTTATGCCTGGTTTCTAAGTCCTTGCCCACGCACTCAATATTGCCACCACAGGTAAAGTCTCCTGCAGGCGGGTAGCTTTGCGCCAAGCCTCTGGGCCCTTTGTCTCCCTGCTCGGCTTGGGGCCGGCGCTCCCTCCCTCAAAGTCTCCAGTCCCAGTTTGCACTCACTCATGCCTTCATGAGACTGCTGTGCACACGCCTCCGTTCTTGGAGATCAGAAAGCTATGGCTTTTAATTCTTCTCAGGTTGATAATTGCAGGCGGGTGGAGGTAATGGGGTTCCTTACTTCTCGGCCATCTTGCCGCTCCCCCCCATACTTTTAAACATCTTTCTATAAAACAATCGCACTTGTATCTCTAGTACATTTTTTGTTTTTACCTTCTCCCATTTTCCCATGAATTTTGGGCATATTTTGGAGATATTTCAAAGGATTTTATCCAGGTACTTCATGAATAGACAACAGAAGTTATTGACTTCTTCTCTACTATAGATTTGCATTTTCTTAATTTTTCTATTTTACACTAGCTTATAAATTCTTATTATTAAGACACAGTTGCAATGTGTTTGTCAGAAAAATAAAATTTCTAAGTGTTGCCTATTACATTTTTCCTACAGCTTCAGTGTCGTATAATTTGTATGTAATAACAACAGCTTTTTAAAGAAGACAGTTTGTTGATATGTGACTTATGTAAGCATCAATGAAACCATCACTGCAGTAAGACAGCAAACACAGTCATCACCCCCCAAAGTTTGTTCCTGCTCCTTTGTGAGCCATCTGTCCTCTTGCTCCTCCATGAGGAGACATTTGAAAAGTGTGCTTATAACCTCTTGGAGGCTGGTAGAGGGTTTACAAAGATGATTCCTTGTGACAGATATATTGTAAACATCCTTAAGATTCCTCATTATCTCCAATATTATTTCAGCCTGTCCATATTTTGCCTGACCATTTCCCTCTTGGTTCTGATGTGTTTGAAATTCTGTGGAAACAATATTATTACTGCCTCCTTGGGAACTGTGCTTGTCTAATTTACCTCTGGAGAACTATTTTTGCTGTGAATATGCTAAAATACCTTATAAATATAATCATGAGTAAGCAGAAAATTTTAAAGTCATGGGACCTTTTATATGTACTCAGTATTACAAATTTCCCTCTAATACATTCAATTTTCATTATCATTTAGATTGAAATATTTTAAAATTTCTGTAGGAATGTCTGCTTTGACCTATATGGACTTTTTTTTTTAATTCAAGTATAATTAACATACAGTGTAATATTTTTCAAGTGTTCAATATGATTCAATGATTTCATTCATTTCTCGGTGCTCATCACAAGTGTACTCTTGATCTGCTTCACCTCTTCCACCCATCCCCCCACCCGACTCCTTCTAATCCATGTATTTTTGAGAAGCTTATTGTTTAATCTCATTTTTTGGGTCATTCTCCAACTAAGAACTTTTTGTTCTTAATGTCTATCTTGAGTCATTTGCGGTCTGAGAACATACTTCCTGTAATTTCATTTACTTTGTTCAGATCTCTCTGTGATGTCTCCAGTACCTGCCATGTTTTTATAATGTCTTCAGGGAATGACTCTGGTCAAGGAAGCACTCTGTACTTTCTGGAAGCGTTTGTTGTCATTTCTGTTTTTGTTTGTGTGTTTTCTGTAGCCATCTCCCACTTCCTTTCTTATTTGAAAACCTTTGTTGTTGGTGATGTGGGAAAAATCACAGGACCTGATTTGATGGAATTGTTTGTCAGTTCAGGAAATAACCAATGGCATAAGACATATCTTCGGTGTTTCTGGTGAGTAAGAGGCATATTTTAGTCCAAAGATTTTACCTTTACTTTTGTTTTCTCTGAAACTCTGAAGTAATATGTGGTTCTGGACTTCATCATGGCTATTGGACTTGACAAAAAATAATTGTAAGTAAATGGTACATTAGTTATTAATTTAAAATAAGTCTGCCATTTCCATTATTGAAGATTAGTAGTTTGGTATCTGTTTAATAGAATGGAAACAGAGCTTTCAGTCAAAAATAGGATGTCTACCTTAATTCTCTTCCTTAGAAATGGTTGTTGAAATATCACCAAGTAGAAAGAAAATTCTTTCTATAGCTTATTATACTTCTGAGTATTTATTATGCTAAGCCATGGCTACATTTTTCCGGAATGTCTCATGAGGGAGAGGAAATAAAAACAAAATTAAACCATTGGGACTACATCAAAATAAATAGCTCCTACTCAGCGATGGAAATAATCAACAAAACTGAAAGACAACTTTCTAAATGGGAGAAGATATTTGCAAATGACATAGCTGACAAAGGGTTAGTACTCAAAATATATGAGGAAATTATACAACTCCACAGCCAGAAAACAAATAATACAATTTAAAAACGGACCAAAGTCAAGAACAGACATTTCCGCAAGGAATACATTCAGATGGCCAACAGACACATGAAAAGATGCTCAACACCATTCATGGTCAGGGAAATACAAACCAAAACTACAATGTGATATCACCTTCCACCTGTCAGAATGGCTAAAATCAGTAAGACAGGAAAGAAAAGTGTTGGCAAAGTTATGGAGAAAAGGGAACCCTCATGTACTTTTGGTAGTAATGCAAATTGCTGCAGCCATTTTGAAAAACAATATGGAATTTCCTCAGATAATTGAAAACAGAACTAACCTATGAGGCAGTAATTGCACTACTGGGTATTTACCCAAAGAATATTTTTTTAAAAACCTACTTCTAAAGGATATATACACCCCTATGTTTACTGCAGCATTAATGACAATAGCCAAATTATGGAAGCAGTCCAAGTGCCCATCCAAAGATGGATGGGTAAAGAAGAGGTGATATATATATATGTACATATATATATCCACAATAGATAATTATTCATCCATAAAAATAAATGAAATCTTGCCATTTGCAACAACATTTATTGATATAGAGCTAAGTGGAAGATAAATACCATATGATTTCACTCATATGTAGAATTTAAGAAACAAAACAAATGAGCAAAGGAGGAAAAAAAAGAGAGGTGTACCAACAAACAGATTGCTTACTTTAGAGAAGAAAGTCATGGCTACCAGAGGGGAGGCGGGTGTGGGAAATGAACCCTGAGTAATTTACAGCATTGTTGAATCACTACATATGTACCGTATGTTAACTATACTAGAATTGAAACACTTAAAAATAATTTATTTTGCTGAACCACACCTTTATTGTAATACCACACTGGATTATGATTCTGACTTTTTTGTCACAAACTATACTTCTATAAAAAATATTATTACTTGTTGGGATGAGCACAGGGTGTTATATGGAAACCAACTTGACAATAAACTATATTAATATATATTTTTTTTTGTTTCTGCATCAAATTTAACTTTGTTTATTCCTTTTCTAGGTAAAGACTTGAGTATATGAAGATAAGATTTCAGGCTTCTATTTCCTTGTAATCTTTTCTTTTTAAATCTTTTTTAAAAAGATTCAAAAGCCTGATGTGGGGCTCCGTCTCACAAACCGTGAGATCATGACCTGGGCCAAAATCAAGAGCCAGATGCTCAGCCTACTGAGCCACCCAGGTGCCTGTAATCTTCTCTTAATACAGCTGTTCAGTATCTTTCTAATTCAGCTAGAAGTAAATCATTGATTTATCTGGTCTAATTAGCCCCTTAACTCTTTACAGTGACTTTTCCTTGTTTGCATCCTAAGTGACAGCACAGATTGAGTTGCCAGCAACTGAGACAAGTGACCAAGTAGAGGAAAAAAATCAGACGATTAGGCAAAAGTGGATGAGTTTAACTCTGGTCAGAAACATTTAAGAAGCCAGTAGCAGGAGTATTTTGGCATGTCCTGCCTATTGTGGGAAATGTAGATTAAGACACTGCGACTGTCAAGAAGCTCAAGGCTTAGAGAATTCAGATATTGCTAGGCTGAGTGTGTGTCACTAGAGAGGTTTAAAACATGTGTTATGACAGAGAGAAAGTCACGGTAAATCATGTGACCATATTCAGTTGTAACTCTCTCTCTAGAACCTTTTATCACTTTATACAGCAATCTCTCCTGGTCTTGTGTCTAGTTTGTGTGTTCTGAGATGTATCTGTGGTGTTATTTACTTTACAAAGAGTAAAACTCTCCCAAAAGCCTGCAAGCCTCTCTGTTCTTAGCTTGATATTTTTGGTGGTACCTCCAGGTCAGAAGTCTTTAAAGGCTGAGGACCATAAGGTAGTCACTGTGTGTTAGTGGAAATAACATGAGGAGGAAGGCACCTCACTCCACACTTATGTCTCCTGGCCTGGCTCACTTCTTCCAGACCTCCTTTCATGGGAAAGTTCCTAGAAACAGAAACAGCATTATTGTTGTTATTTTACTCCTTTTCTGTCCAGAATTAGTCATTAACCTGTTTACAACATCAATTGTAATCCTCACTAACTGAAAAACATGAAAAGCCCAACTTTCTGAGGGGTGCTTAGTTAGCAATTATTAATGCTCTTATTCAAAGTTTATTTTTTTTAATTTCATAATTCATCCGTTTCTCCATCTCTTTTGGAAAATGTGCTTTTGCAGAGTCCCTGAAGTTGTTCAAGCAGTCGAAGTATTAGGTATTATCAGGGAAGACATATTTGCAGTAGAAAACGTACACTGGAACTGAATGAATAGAGAGTGAAAGTCAGGCCCGATGTGCTAGTTTCTGGGAAAGAGCTGATGCCACGTCCATGTAACCACGTTCTGTTTTGGACTGTGTAGCTGTATTGCTGGCATCTTCTATTCATACCTTATCTGTCTTTTCCACTTCGATGACAGAACATATTCATTTTAATTCTGTTATTTCAAATTTCAAACTTATTTTTCCACAGGACAAAATTAGTCTGTATGCCATAGTGTTTGTAAAGTTTGGCATTACCTGAGAGTTAACTTGTATCTATAACTTTTCCTAACTCCTGTAGGCGGGACTGTTCCTGCAGAAAACATTTCACACTTCCCCTGGAGGGCTCTAGGGATGTCATCTCCCCATAGATCTTTGTGCCTTAGGGCTGCATGTCTGGAGAGGGAGTGAGGTGAGCAGAGGCTGCCAGCAGGACCTTGCAGGCAGAGCTGGTATCAACTCCTGCTTCGCTTTTGCAAGCTGCTTCCCTTCATTCCTCTTAGAGCCTGTTTCCTTACATGTAGAGCAGTATGGCCATCCTTACCTCGCAGAGTTCTGGAAATCAGAGCTCAGGCATGAAAGGCCTGTAGAGGGTTCTCTCATGAGTCACCAGGGTTAAATCATTCACAAGAATTAACTGGAGATGGATTAAATATTTAAATAAATGATATGCAACCATAATTCCCTATCCTTATCTCTGCTCTTAATATGCCAAGATGGAACTATTGAGCTGATGAAGGGCTGAGTAGAGAGTAGTCCTGGAAATAGATGCCTGTGTGTGTGAAACAGACATTCTTTAGTAGCCTGGAATTATCTCTCTGATCCTCTAGGACCGGCCACTTCCGTCCTACATTTGCAGACACAGCCAGTA
The DNA here is from genome assembly GCF_006229205.1 of Suricata suricatta. Lineage (NCBI taxonomy): Eukaryota > Metazoa > Chordata > Mammalia > Carnivora > Herpestidae > Suricata > Suricata suricatta. The sequence goes on from NC_043707.1 coordinate 15,070,211, forward strand.
CCATGTATGTTGCCAGCAATGCACTGCCTTGCCTCTTCCAACTCCTAGAAACTCTAGGTGGGACCCAGTGGGAAAGGTGGAGTTTTGTGGTGCTAATGCTGCCTTATTGAAACAGGTGGAAAGGAAGGAGACAGACACTGTTCCTGCTTCATTGGGGTTCAGCTATGTTGGTGTCAGTGTTGGATTTTTCACCTTTGCACTAACATATGTCAGAAGTTTAATTTCTGTCCTGCAAGTCAACATGGCTGCAAGAGCATTTCCTCCTTTTCCAGAAGTGCCCTCCATGTCCTATCCCATGGGCTGCCCTTTCACTGTTCATAGGCTATCAGCCTGCCACACCTTCTCCACCCTGGTGGCCTCTGGGACCTCACCCTCCACCTCTACTTCCACCTCTACCACCTGATAAGGTGCTCTGAATAGTAGAAGTTGACTTATAAAATGTATTTCATCCTTTTTCTTGTTGGGTTTTTGGAGAAGATGAGGTGATGGCAGGTCAGCCTGACTGAGAATGTTGTAAAGTTCATGTTTCTCGGGACATGCATGAAATGGGCTCTCATTTCCACATACTTAGCTGGACAGCACTTGTCTCTTATAGAAAAGAAACAGGCCTTATACATGTTGGCAGGCATACCATTCCTTATGATGTAGCTTGTTACAGAGACCACGTGTGGGGCTCTCTGAGGGATGAGACACACCCCTAACTTTATTTCTAGATAGTTGAGACCTGAGCTGTTCACAGTTGCTTGATCAGTTATGAAAACTCTTGAACCAGGGCCCTGTGGCACCTTCTTCAAGGGACAGGATCAGATCTTCTTTCTTGACTCTAATATTAGTCTGAATACATTTGTATTTGGAAATAGTTATATAATACCTGCTCACATATGGAAGACAGCCTATAGATAAGCTGAAAGGTTGAACAACTGACCTGGAGCCAGAAGAAACACACCCATGGTCTTCTGTTGAGGATTTATTGATGTTATCCACAATTGACAGTCTCATTTTAATTCCTATCTGTAATGAGATGGTGTTATTACCCCTAATGTATATTGAGAAATGACTGTTTTGGTGATGGCTTCCAGATTTTTCTTTGAGCTGACCTGTCAAAAGTTATTTGACAAATTATGAAAGACATGAACCAAGACCCTCTGGTTTCTTCATTAAGATGATGGGATGGATCTCCCCCTTATCATTGGGGTGACCTGAAACTTGTGGGTTATTCTCTGCCTCTCCTCATTGTCCTGAGTGGAGGAAAGTTAAGTCACAAAATGTGGTGTTTGTTATAATCCTGCATAGTCTACCAAAATCACAATAAACTTCCAACCCTTCTAGAGCCGTTAGCCAATCAAGAAGCTGCTGTTGCTCCCATGAGTCACAACAGCAAGCACCCTACCAAAAATGCCAAAAAGGACGAGGTAAATGCTGGGGCCATTTCAATTGTAAGTCTTTTGGGAAACCTTCATTTGCTGGACTGCATACTCTGCCACCTTTTCCGTCTTGTGTTGTGTGATAGGTCTGCCTGTTTCTATTTTCCAAATGCACAGCCTTAACCCAAGGGTCTACAGGCTTCTCTATTTTCAGCCTATCATCTTTTTCTGGTATGTTTAGTAGCCAAAGGAACTTAGAGGTTGAGGACATTATGGATTTTCCCATGTGTTCTGAAACTAACCCCAGGAAGATACACCGCACTCCATACTAGGCTTGTTGATTCCTACCATACTGCTTCTCTGTGGGATCAATGTTGTTGTTATTTTCCTCTTTCCGGTCACATGCTTAACGTGTTAAGACTATCTGTTAATTGGAAATGTGAAAAGGCTTCCCTCCAACTTTATATTGTGTGCCT